>NW_027141723.1:3537500-3715106 GCF_036365525.1 Heterodontus francisci
GTATCAGGGCATGGACTGTGGTGTCTGTGTGTATATATATATAAGTCTCAGGGCATGGACTGTGGTGTGTGTGTGTATATATATAAGTATCAGGGCCTGGACTGTGGTGTGTGTGTGTATATATATAAGTCTCAGGGCCTGGACTGTGGTGTGTGTGTGTGTATATATATAAGTCTCAGGGCATGGACTGTGGTGTGTGTGTGTGTATATATATAAGTATCAGGGCCTGGACTGTGGTGTGTGTGTGTATATATATAAGTATCAGGGCCTGGACTGTGGTGTGTGTGTATATATATAAGTCTCAGGGCCTGGACTGTGGTGTGTGTGTGTATATATATATATAAGTCTCAGGGCCTGGACTGTGGTGTGTGTGTGTATATATATAAGTCTCAGGGCATGGACTGTGGTGTCTGTGTGTATATATATAAGTCTCAGGGCCTGGACTGTGGTGTGTGTGTGTATATATATAAGTCTCAGGGCATGGACTGTGGTGTGTGTGTGTATATATATAAGTCTCAGGGCCTGGACTGTGGTGTGTGTGTGTATATATATAAGTCTCAGGGCCTGGACTGTGGTGTGTGTGTGTATATATATAAGTCTCAGGGCCTGGACTGTGGTGTGTGTGTGTATATATATAAGTCTCAGGGCATGGACTGTGGTGTGTGTGTGTATATATATATACCTCTGGGCCTGGACTGTGGTGTCTGTGTGTGTATATATATAAGTCTCAGGGCCTGGACTGTGGTGTGTGTGTGTATATATATAAGTCTCAGGGCATGGACTGTGGTGTGTGTGTGTATATATATAAGTCTCAGGGCCTGGACTGTGGTGTGTGTGTGTAAAGATATAAGTCTCAGGGCCTGGACTGTGGTGTGTGTGTGTATATATATAAGTCTCAGGGCCTGGACAGTGGTGTGTGTGTGTATATATATATAAGTCTCAGGGCCTGGACTGTGGTGTGTGTGTGTATATATATATATATAAGTCTCAGTGCCTGGACTGTGGTGCGTGTGTATATATATAAGTCTCAGGGCCTGGACTGTGGTGTGTGTGTGTATATATATAAGTCTCAGGGCCTGGACTGTGGTGTGTGTGTGTATATATATAAGTCTCAGGGCATGGACTGTGGTGTGTGTGTGTATATATATAAGTCTCAGGGCCTGGACTGTGGAGTGTGTGTGTATATATATATATAAGTCTCAGGGCCTGGACTGTGGTGCGTGTGTATATATATAAGTCTCAGGGCCTGGACTGTGGTGTGTGTGTGTATATATATAAGTCTCAGGGTCTGGACTGTGGTGTGTGTGTGTATATATATAAGTCTCAGGGTCTGGACTGTGGTGTGTGTGTGTATATATAAAAGTCTCAGGGCATGGACTGTGGAGTGTGTGTGTGTATATATATATAAGTCTCAGGGCCTGGACTGTGGTGTGTGTGTGTGTATATATATAAGTCTCAGGGCCTGGACTGTGGTGTGTGTGTATATATATATAAGTATCAGGGCCTGGACTGTGGTGTGTGTGTGTGTGTGTATATATATAAGTCTCAGGGCCTGGACTGTGGTGTGTGTGTGTGTATATATATAAGTCTCAGGGCCTGGACTGTGGTGTGTGTGTGTGTGTATATATATAAGTCTCAGGGCCTGGACTGTGGTGTGTGTGTGTATATATATATATAAGTATCAGGGCCTGGACTGTGGTGTGTGTGTGTATATATATAAGTCTCAGGGTCTGGACTGTGGTGTGTGTGTGTGTATATATAAGTCTCAGGGCATGGTGTGTGGTGTGTGTGTCTATATATAAGTCTCAGGGCCTGGACTGTGGTGCGTGTGTATATATATAAGTCTCAGGGCCTGGACTGTGGTGTGTGTGTGTATATATATATATATAAGTATCAGGGCCTGGACTGTGGTGTGTGTGTGTGTATATATATAAGTCTCAGGGTCTGGACTGTGGTGTGTGTGTGTGTATATATATAAGTCTCAGGGTCTGGACTGTGGTGTGTGTGTGTGTATATATATAAGTCTCAGGGTCTGGACTGTGGTGTGTGTGTATATATATATAAGTCTCAGGGCCTGGACTGTGGTGTGTGTGTGTATATATATAAGTCTCAGGATCTGGACTGTGGTGTGTGTGTGTGTATATATATAAGTCTCAGGGTCTGGACTGTGGTGTCTGTGTGTATATATATAAGTCTCAGGGCCTGGACTGTGGTGTGTGTGTGTATATATATAAGTCTCAGGGCATGGACTGTGGTGTGTGTGTGTATATATATAAGTCTCAGGGCCTGGACTGTGGTGTGTGTGTATATATATAAGTCTCAGGGCCTGGACTGTGGTGTGTGTGTGTATATATATATAAGTCTCAGGGCCTGGACTGTGGTGTGTGTGTGTATATATATATATAAGTCTCAGAGCCTGGACTGTGGTGCGTGTGTATATATATAAGTCTCAGGGCCTGGACTGTGGTGTGTGTGTGTATATATATAAGTCTCAGGGCCTGGGCTGTGGTGTGTGTGTGTATATATATATAAGTCTCAGGGCATGGACTGTGGTGTGTGTGTGTATATATATAAGTCTCAGGGCCTGGACTGTGGTGTGTGTGTGTATATATATATATATAAGTCTCAGGGCCTGGACTGTGGTGCGTGTGTATATATATAAGTCTCAGGGCCTGGACTGTGGTGTGTGTGTGTATATATATAAGTCTCAGGGTCTGGACTGTGGTGTGTGTGTGTATATATATAAGTATCAGGGCATGGACTGTGGTGTGTGTGTGTATATATATAAGTCTCAGGGTATGGACTGTGGTGTGTGTGTGTATATATATATAAGTCTCAGGGTCTGGACTGTGGTGTGTGTGTGTATATATATAAGTCTCAGGGCATGGACTGTGGAGTGTGTGTGTGTATATATATAAGTCTCAGGGCCTGGACTGTGGTGTGTGTGTGTGTATATATATATAAGTCTCAGGGCATGGACTGTGGTGTGTGTGTGTATATATATAAGTATCAGGGCCTGGACTGTGGTGTGTGTGTGTATATATATAAGTCTCAGGGCCTGGACTGTGGTGTGTGTGTGTGTATATATATAAGTCTCAGGGCCTGGACTGTGGTGTGTGTGTGTGTGTATATATATAAGTCTCAGGGCCTGGACTGTGGTGTGTGTGTGTATATATATATATAAGTATCAGGGCCTGGACTGTGGTGTGTGTGTGTATATATATAAGTCTCAGGGTCTGGACTGTGGTGTGTGTGTGTATATATATAAGTCTCAGGGTCTGGACTGTGGTGTGTGTGTGTATATATAAGTCTCAGGGCATGGTGTGTGGTGTGTGTGTCTATATATAAGTCTCAGGGCCTGGACTGTGGTGCGTGTGTATATATATAAGTCTCAGGGCCTGGACTGTGGTGTGTGTGTGTATAAATATAAGCCTCAGGGCCTGGACTGTGGTGTGTGTGTGTATATATATATATATAAGTATCAGTGCCTGGACTGTGGTGTGTGTGTGTGTATATATATAAGTCTCAGGGTCTGGACTGTGGTGTGTGTGTGTGTATATATATAAGTCTCAGGGTCTGGACTGTGGTGTGTGTGTATATATATATAAGTCTCAGGGCCTGGACTGTGGTGTGTGTGTGTATATATATAAGTCTCAGGCTCTGGACTGTGGTGTGTGTGTGTATATATATAAGTCTCAGGGTCTGGACTGTGGTGTCTGTGTGTATATATATAAGTCTCAGGGCCTGGACTGTGGTGTGTGTGTGTATATATATAAGTCTCAGGGCATGGACTGTGGTGTGTGTGTGTATATATATAAGTCTCAGGGCCTGGACTGTGGTGTATGTGTATATATATAAGTCTCAGGGCCTGGACTGTGGTGTGTGTGTGTATATATATATAAGTCTCAGGGCCTGGACTGTGGTGTGTGTGTGTATATATATATATAAGTCTCAGGGCCTGGACTGTGGTGCGTGTGTATATATATAAGTCTCAGGGCCTGGACTGTGGTGTGTGTGTGTATATATATAAGTCTCAGGGCCTGGACTGTGGTGTGTGTGTGTATATATATAAGTCTCAGGGCATGGACTGTGGTGTGTGTGTGTATATATATATATAAGTCTCAGGGCCTGGACTGTGGTGTGTGTGTATATATATATAAGTCTCAGGGCATGGACTGTGGTGTGTGTGTATATATATATAAGTCTCAGGGCCTGGACTGTGGTGTGTGTGTATATATATAAGTCTCAGGGCCTGGACTGTGGTGTGTGTGTGTATATATATATAAGTCTCAGGGCCTGGACTGTGGTGTGTGTGTGTATATATATATATAAGTCTCAGGGCCTGGACTGTGGTGCGTGTGTATATATATAAGTCTCAGGGCCTGGACTGTGGTGTGTGTGTGTATATATATAAGTCTCAGGGTCTGGACTGTGGTGTGTGTGTGTATATATATAAGTATCAGGGCATGGACTGTGGTGTGTGTGTGTATATATATAAGTCTCAGGGCATGGACTGTGGTGTGTGTGTGTATATATATATAAGTCTCAGGGTCTGGACTGTGGTGTGTGTGTGTATATATATAAGTCTCAGGGCATGGACTGTGGAGTGTGTGTGTGTATATATATAAGTCTCTGGGCCTGGACTGTGGTGTCTGTGTGTATATATATAAGTCTCAGGGTCTGGACTGTGGTGTCTGTGTGTATATATATAAGTCTCAGGGCCTGGACTGTGGTGTGTGTGTGTGTGTATATATATAAGTCTCAGGGTCTGGACTGTGGTGTCTGTGTGTATATATATATAAGTCTCTGGGCCTGGACTGTGGTGTGTGTGTGTGTATATATATAAGTCTCAGGGCCTGGACTGTGGTGTGTGTGTGTATATATATATAAGTATCAGGGCCTGGACTGTGGTGTGTGTGTGTATATATATAAGTATCAGGGCCTGGACTGTGGTGTTTGTGTGTGTATATATATAAGTCTCAGGGCCTGGACTGTGGTGTTTGTGTGTGTATATATATAAGTATCAGGGCCTGGACTGTGGTGTTTGTGTGTGTATATATATAAGTATCAGGGCCTGGACTGTGGTGTTTGTGTGTGTATATATATAAGTCTCAGCGCCTGGACTGTGGTGTGTGTGTGTATATATATAAGTCTCAGGGTCTGGACTGTGGTGTGTGTGTATATATATATAAGTCTCAGGGCCTGGACTGTGGTGTGTGTGTATATATATAAGTTTCAGGGCCTGGACTGTGGTGTATGTGTGTATATATATAAGTCTCAGGGCATGGACTGTGGTGTGTGTGTGTGTATATTTATAAGTCTCAGGGCCTGGACTGTGGTGTGTGTGTGTGTATATATATAAGTCTCAGGGCCTGGACTGTGGTGTGTGTGTGTATATATATAAGTATCAGGGCCTGGACTGTGGTGTTTGTGTGTATATATATAAGTCTCAGGGTCTGGACTGTGGTGTCTGTGTGTATATATATAAGTCTCTGGGCCTGGACTGTGGTGTGTGTGTGTATATATATAAGTCTCAGGGCCTGGACTGTGGTGTGTGTGTGTGTATATATATAAGTCTCAGGGTCTGGACTGTGGTGTCTGTGTGTATATATATAAGTCTCAGGGTCTGGACTGTGGTGTCTGTTTGTATATATATAAGTCTCTGGGCCTGGACTGTGGTGTGTGTGTGTATATATATAAGTCTCAGGGCCTGGACTCTGGTGTGTGTGTGTATATATATAAGTCTCAGGGTCTGGACTGTGGTGTCTGTGTGTATATATATAAGTCTCTGGGCCTGGACTGTGGTGTGTGTGTGTATATATATAAGTCTCTGGGCCTGGACTGTGGTGTGTGTATATATATAAGTCTCAGGGCCTGGACTGTGGTGTGTGTGTGTATATATATAAGTCTCAGGGCCTGGACTGTGGTGTGTGTGTGTGTATATATATAAGTCTCAGGGTCTGGACTGTGGTGTCTGTGTGTATATATATAAGTCTCAGGGCCTGGACTGTGGTGTGTGTGTGTATATATATAAGTCTCAGGGCCTGGACTGTGGTGTATGTATATATATAAGTCTCAGGGCCTGGACTGTGGTGTGTGTGTGTATATATATAAGTCTCAGGGCCTGGACTGCGGGGTGTGTGTGTATATATATAAGTCTCAGGGCCTGGACTGTGGTGTGTGTGTGTATCTATATATAGGTCTCAGGGCCTGGACTGTGGTGTGTGTGTATATATATATAAGTCTCAGGGCCTGGACTGTGGTGTGTGTGTGTATATATATATATAAGTCTCAGGGCCTGGACTGTGGTGTGTGTGTGCATATATAAGTCTCAGGGCCTGGACTGTGGTGAGTGAGTGTGTATATATATAAGTCTCAGGGCCTGGACTGTGGTGTGTGTGTATATATATAAGTCTCAGGGCATGGACTGTGGTGTGTGTGTGTGTATATATATAAGTGTCAGGGCCTGGACTGTGGTGTGTGTGTCTATATATATATATAAGTGTCAGGGCCTGGACTGTGGTGTGTGTGTATATATATAAGTATCAGGGCCTGGACTGTGGTGTGTGTGTATATATATAAGTGTCAGGGCCTGGACTGTGGTGTGTGTGTGTATATATATAAGTGTCAGGGCCTGGACTGTGGTGTGTGTGTATATATATAAGTCTCAGGGTCTGGACTGTGGTGTGTGTGTATATATATAAGTCTCAGGGTCTGGACTGTGGTGTGTGTGTGTATATATATAAGTCTCAGGGTCTGGACTGTGGTGTGTGTGCATATATATAAGTCTCAGGGCCTGGACTGTGGTGTGTGTGTGTGTATATATATAAGTGTCCGGGCCTGGACTGTGGTGTGTGTGTGTATATATATAAGTGTCAGGGCCTGGACTGTGGTGTGTGTGTGTATATATATAAGTCTCAGGGTCTGGACTGTGGTGTGTGTGTATATATATAAGTCTCAGGGTCTGGACTGAGGTGTGTGTGTATATATATAAGTCTCAGGGCCTGGACTGTGGTGTGTGTGTGTGTATATATATAAGTCTCAGGGCCTGGACTGTGGTGTGTGTGTGTGTATATATATAAGTATCAGGGCCTGGATTGTGGTGTGTGTGTGTATATATATAAGTCTCAGTGTCTGGACTGTGGTGTGTGTGTATATATATAAGTCTCAGGGCCTGGACTGTGGTGTGTGTGTGTGTATATATATAAGTCTCAGGGCCTGGACTGTGGTGTGTGTGTGTGTATATATATAAGTCTCAGGGCCTGGACTGTGGTGTGTGTGTGTATATATATATAAGTCTCAGGGCATGGACTGTGGTGTGTGTGTGTATATATATAAGTCTCAGGGCCTGGACTGTGGTGTGTGTGTGTATATATATAAGACTCAGGGCATGGACTGTGGTGTGTGTGTGTATATATATAAGTCTCAGGGTCTGGACTGTGGTGTGTGTGTATATATATAAGTCTCAGGGTCTGGACTGTGGTGTCTGTGTGTATATATATAAGTCTCAGGGCCTGGACTGTGGTGTGTGTGTATATATATATAAGTCTCAGGGTCTGGACTGTGGTGTGTGTGTGTATATATATAAGTCTCAGGGCCTGGACTGTGGTGTGTGTGTATATATATATAAGTCTCAGGGTCTGGACTGTGGTGTGTGTGTGTATATATATATAATTCTCTGGGCCTGGACTGTGGTGTGTGTGTGTATATATATAAGTCTCAGGGCCTGGACTGTGGTATGTGTGTATATATATATAAGTCTCAGGGTCTGGACTGTGGTGTGTGTGTGTATATATATATAAGTCTCTGGGCCTGGACTGTGGTGTGTGTGTGTATATATATATAAGTCTCTGGGCCTGGACTGTGGTGTGTGTGTGTATATATATAAGTCTCAGGGCCTGGACTGTGGTGTGTGTGTGTATATATATAAGTCTCAGGGCCTGGACTGTGGTGTGTGTGTGTATATATATATAAGTCTCAGGGCCTGGACTGTGTTGTGTGTGTGTATATATATAAGTCTCAGGGCATGGACTGTGGTGTGTGTATATATATATATAAGTCTCTGGGCCTGGACTGTGGTGTGTGTGTGTATATATATAAGTCTCAGGGCCTGGACTGTGGTGTGTGTGTGTATATATATAAGTCTCAGGGCCTGGACTGTGGTGTGTGTGTGTATATATATAAGTCTCAGGGCCTGGACTGTGGTGTGTGTGTGTGTATATATAAGTCTCAGGGTCTGGACTGTGATGTGTGTGTGTGGATATATATAAGTCTCAGGGCCTGGACTGTGGTGTGTGTGTGTATATATATAAGTCTCAGGGCCTGGACTGTGGTGAGTGTGTATATATATATAAGTCTCAGGGTCTGGACTGTGGTGTGTGTGTGTATATATATATAAGTCTCAGGGCCTGGACTGTGGCGTGTGTGTATATATAAGTCTCAGGGCCTGGACTGTGGTGTGTGTGTGTATATATATATAAGTCTCAGGGCCTGGACTGTGGTGTGTGTGTGTATATATATAAGTCTCAGGGCCTGGACTGTGGTGTGTGTGTGTATATATATATAAGTCTCAGGGCCTGGACTGTGGTGTGTGTGTATATATATAAGTCTCAGGGTCTGGACTGTGGTGTGTGTGTGTATATATATAAGTCTCAGGGTCTGGACTGTGGTGTGTGTGTGTATATATATATAAGTCTCAGGGCCTGGACTGTGGTGTGTGTTTGTATGTATATAAGTCTCAGGGCCTGGACTGTGGTGTTTGTGTGTATATATATAAGTCTCAGGTCCTGGACTGTGGTGTGTGTGTGTATATATATATAAGTCTCAGGGCATGGACTGTGGTGTTTGTGTGTGTATAAATATATGTCTCAGGGTCTGGACTGTGGTGTGTGTGTGTATATATATAAGTCTCAGGGCCTGGACTGTGGTGTGTGTGTGTGTGTATATATAAGTCTCAGGGTCTGGACTGTGGTGTGTGTGTATATATATAAGTCTCAGGGTCTGGACTGTGGTGTGTGTGTGTATATATATAAGTCTCAGGGCCTGGACTGTGGTGTGTGTGTGTGTGTATATATAAGTCTCAGGGTCTGGACTGTGGTGTGTGTGTGTATATATATATAAGTCTCAGGGCCTGGACTGTGGTGTGTGTGTGTGTGTATATATAAGTCTCTTGGCCTGGACTGTGGTGTGTGTCTGTGTCCTATATATAATTCTCAGGGCCTGGACTGTGGTGTCTGTGTGTATATATAAGTCTCAGGGCCTGGACTGTGGTGTGTGTGTGTGTGTGTATATATAAGTCTCAGGGCCTGGACTGTGGTGTGTGTGTGTATATATATATATATAAGTCTCGGGGCCTGGACTGTGGTGTGTGTGTGTATATATATAAGTCTCAGGGTCTGGACTGTGGTGTGTGTGTGTATATATATAAGTATCAGTGTCTGGACTGTGGTGTGTGTGTGTATATATATAAGTCTCAGGGTCTGGACTGTGGTGTGTGTGTGTATAATATAAGTCTCAGGGCCTGGACTGTGGTGTGTGTGTGTATATATATATATATAAGTCTCGGGGCCTGGACTGTGGTGTGTGTGTGTATATATATAAGTCTCAGGGTCTGGACTGTGGTGTGTGTGTGTATATATATAAGTCTCAGGGCCTGGACTGTGGTGTGTGTGTATATATATAAGTCTCAGTGCCTGGACTGTGGTGTGTGTGTGTGTGTATATATATAAGTATCAGGGCCTGGACTGTGGTGTGTGTGTGTATATATATAAGTCTCAGGGCCTGGACTGTGGTGTGTGTGTGTATATATATAAGTCTCAGGGTCTGGACTGTGGTGTGTGTGTGTATATATATAGGTCTCAGGGTCTGGACTGTGGTGTGTGTGTGTATATATATAAGTCTCAGGGTCTGGACTGTGGTGTGTGTGTGTATATATAAGTCTCAGGGCCTGGACTGTGGTGTGTGTGTGTGTATATATAAGTCTCAGGGCCTGGACTGTGGTGTGTGTCTGTGTATATATATAAGTCTCAGGGTCTGGACTGTGGTGTGTGTGTGTATATATATAAGTCTCAGGGCCTGGACTGTGGTGTGTGTGTGTATATATATATATAAGTCTCAGTGCCTGGACAGTGGTGTGTGTGTGTATATATATAAGTCTCAGGGCCTGGACTGTGGTGTGTGTGTGTGTATATATATAAGTCTCAGGGCCTGGACTGTGGTGTGTGTGTGTGTATATATATAAGTCTCAGGGCATGGACTGTGGTGTGTGTGTGTGTATATATATAAGTCTCAGGGCCTGGACTGTGGTGTGTTTGTGTGTTAATATATAAGTCTCAGGGCCTGGACTGTGGTGTGTGTGTGTATATATATAAGTCTCAGGTTCTGGACTGTGGTGTGTGTGTGTATATATATAAGTATCAGGGCATGGACTGTGGTGTGTGTGTGTATATATATAAGTCTCAGGGTATGGACTGTGGTGTGTGTGTGTATATATATATAAGTCTCAGGGTCTGGACTGTGGTGTGTGTGTGTATATATATAAGTCTCAGGGCATGGACTGTGGAGTGTGTGTGTGTATATATATAAGTCTCAGGGCCTGGACTGTGGTGTGTGTGTGTGTATATATATATAAGTCTCAGGGCATGGACTGTGGTGTGTGTGTGTATATATATAAGTATCAGGGCCTGGACTGTGGTGTGTGTGTGTATATATATAAGTCTCAGGGCCTGGACTGTGGTGTGTGTGTGTGTATATATATAAGTCTCAGGGCCTGGACTGTGGTGTGTGTGTGTGTGTATATATATAAGTCTCAGGGCCTGGACTGTGGTGTGTGTGTGTATATATATATATAAGTATCAGGGCCTGGACTGTGGTGTGTGTGTGTATATATATAAGTCTCAGGGTCTGGACTGTGGTGTGTGTGTGTATATATATAAGTCTCAGGGTCTGGACTGTGGTGTGTGTGTGTATATATAAGTCTCAGGGCATGGTGTGTGGTGTGTGTGTCTATATATAAGTCTCAGGGCCTGGACTGTGGTGCGTGTGTATATATATAAGTCTCAGGGCCTGGACTGTGGTGTGTGTGTGTATAAATATAAGCCTCAGGGCCTGGACTGTGGTGTGTGTGTGTATATATATATATATAAGTATCAGTGCCTGGACTGTGGTGTGTGTGTGTGTATATATATAAGTCTCAGGGTCTGGACTGTGGTGTGTGTGTGTGTATATATATAAGTCTCAGGGTCTGGACTGTGGTGTGTGTGTATATATATATAAGTCTCAGGGCCTGGACTGTGGTGTGTGTGTGTATATATATAAGTCTCAGGCTCTGGACTGTGGTGTGTGTGTGTATATATATAAGTCTCAGGGTCTGGACTGTGGTGTCTGTGTGTATATATATAAGTCTCAGGGCCTGGACTGTGGTGTGTGTGTGTATATATATAAGTCTCAGGGCATGGACTGTGGTGTGTGTGTGTATATATATAAGTCTCAGGGCCTGGACTGTGGTGTATGTGTATATATATAAGTCTCAGGGCCTGGACTGTGGTGTGTGTGTGTATATATATATAAGTCTCAGGGCCTGGACTGTGGTGTGTGTGTGTATATATATATATAAGTCTCAGGGCCTGGACTGTGGTGCGTGTGTATATATATAAGTCTCAGGGCCTGGACTGTGGTGTGTGTGTGTATATATATAAGTCTCAGGGCCTGGACTGTGGTGTGTGTGTGTATATATATAAGTCTCAGGGCATGGACTGTGGTGTGTGTGTGTATATATATATATAAGTCTCAGGGCCTGGACTGTGGTGTGTGTGTATATATATATAAGTCTCAGGGCATGGACTGTGGTGTGTGTGTATATATATATAAGTCTCAGGGCCTGGACTGTGGTGTGTGTGTATATATATAAGTCTCAGGGCCTGGACTGTGGTGTGTGTGTGTATATATATATAAGTCTCAGGGCCTGGACTGTGGTGTGTGTGTGTATATATATATATAAGTCTCAGGGCCTGGACTGTGGTGCGTGTGTATATATATAAGTCTCAGGGCCTGGACTGTGGTGTGTGTGTGTATATATATAAGTCTCAGGGTCTGGACTGTGGTGTGTGTGTGTATATATATAAGTATCAGGGCATGGACTGTGGTGTGTGTGTGTATATATATAAGTCTCAGGGCATGGACTGTGGTGTGTGTGTGTATATATATATAAGTCTCAGGGTCTGGACTGTGGTGTGTGTGTGTATATATATAAGTCTCAGGGCATGGACTGTGGAGTGTGTGTGTGTATATATATAAGTCTCTGGGCCTGGACTGTGGTGTCTGTGTGTATATATATAAGTCTCAGGGTCTGGACTGTGGTGTCTGTGTGTATATATATAAGTCTCAGGGCCTGGACTGTGGTGTGTGTGTGTGTGTATATATATAAGTCTCAGGGTCTGGACTGTGGTGTCTGTGTGTATATATATATAAGTCTCTGGGCCTGGACTGTGGTGTGTGTGTGTGTATATATATAAGTCTCAGGGCCTGGACTGTGGTGTGTGTGTGTATATATATATAAGTATCAGGGCCTGGACTGTGGTGTGTGTGTGTATATATATAAGTATCAGGGCCTGGACTGTGGTGTTTGTGTGTGTATATATATAAGTCTCAGGGCCTGGACTGTGGTGTTTGTGTGTGTATATATATAAGTATCAGGGCCTGGACTGTGGTGTTTGTGTGTGTATATATATAAGTATCAGGGCCTGGACTGTGGTGTTTGTGTGTGTATATATATAAGTCTCAGGGCCTGGACTGTGGTGTGTGTGTGTATATATATAAGTCTCAGGGTCTGGACTGTGGTGTGTGTGTATATATATATAAGTCTCAGGGCCTGGACTGTGGTGTGTGTGTATATATATAAGTTTCAGAGCCTGGACTGTGGTGTATGTGTGTATATATATAAGTCTCAGGGCATGGACTGTGGTGTGTGTGTGTGTATATTTATAAGTCTCAGGGCCTGGACTGTGGTGTGTGTGTGTGTATATATATAAGTCTCAGGGCCTGGACTGTGGTGTGTGTGTGTATATATATAAGTATCAGGGCCTGGACTGTGGTGTTTGTGTGTATATATATAAGTCTCAGGGTCTGGACTGTGGTGTCTGTGTGTATATATATAAGTCTCTGGGCCTGGACTGTGGTGTGTGTGTGTATATATATAAGTCTCAGGGCCTGGACTGTGGTGTGTGTGTGAGTATATATATAAGTCTCAGGGTCTGGACTGTGGTGTCTGTGTGTATATATATAAGTCTCAGGGTCTGGACTGTGGTGTCTGTTTGTATATATATAAGTCTCTGGGCCTGGACTGTGGTGTGTGTGTGTATATATATAAGTCTCAGGGCCTGGACTCTGGTGTGTGTGTGTATATATATAAGTCTCAGGGTCTGGACTGTGGTGTCTGTGTGTATATATATAAGTCTCTGGGCCTGGACTGTGGTGTGTGTGTGTATATATATAAGTCTCTGGGCCTGGACTGTGGTGTGTGTATATATATAAGTCTCAGGGCCTGGACTGTGGTGTGTGTGTGTATATATATAAGTCTCAGGGCCTGGACTGTGGTGTGTGTGTGTGTATATATATAAGTCTCAGGGTCTGGACTGTGGTGTCTGTGTGTATATATATAAGTCTCAGGGCCTGGACTGTGGTGTGTGTGTGTATATATATAAGTCTCAGGGCCTGGACTGTGGTGTATGTATATATATAAGTCTCAGGGCCTGGACTGTGGTGTGTGTGTGTATATATATAAGTCTCAGGGCCTGGACTGCGGGGTGTGTGTGTATATATATAAGTCTCAGGGCCTGGACTGTGGTGTGTGTGTGTATCTATATATAGGTCTCAGGGCCTGGACTGTGGTGTGTGTGTATATATATATAAGTCTCAGGGCCTGGACTGTGGTGTGTGTGTGTATATATATATATAAGTCTCAGGGCCTGGACTGTGGTGTGTGTGTGCATATATAAGTCTCAGGGCCTGGACTGTGGTGAGTGAGTGTGTATATATATAAGTCTCAGGGCCTGGACTGTGGTGTGTGTGTATATATATAAGTCTCAGGGCATGGACTGTGGTGTGTGTGTGTGTATATATATAAGTGTCAGGGCCTGGACTGTGGTGTGTGTGTCTATATATATATAAGTGTCAGGGCCTGGACTGTGGTGTGTGTGTATATATATAAGTATCAGGGCCTGGACTGTGGTGTGTGTGTATATATATAAGTGTCAGGGCCTGGACTGTGGTGTGTGTGTGTATATATATAAGTGTCAGGGCCTGGACTGTGGTGTGTGTGTATATATATAAGTCTCAGGGTCTGGACTGTGGTGTGTGTGTATATATATAAGTCTCAGGGTCTGGACTGTGGTGTGTGTGTGTATATATATAAGTCTCAGGGTCTGGACTGTGGTGTGTGTGCATATATATAAGTCTCAGGGCCTGGACTGTGGTGTGTGTGTGTGTATATATATAAGTGTCCGGGCCTGGACTGTGGTGTGTGTGTGTATATATATAAGTGTCAGGGCCTGGACTGTGGTGTGTGTGTGTATATATATAAGTCTCAGGGTCTGGACTGTGGTGTGTGTGTATATATATAAGTCTCAGGGTCTGGACTGAGGTGTGTGTGTATATATATAAGTCTCAGGGCCTGGACTGTGGTGTGTGTGTGTGTATATATATAAGTCTCAGGGCCTGGACTGTGGTGTGTGTGTGTGTATATATATAAGTATCAGGGCCTGGATTGTGGTGTGTGTGTGTATATATATAAGTCTCAGTGTCTGGACTGTGGTGTGTGTGTATATATATAAGTCTCAGGGCCTGGACTGTGGTGTGTGTGTGTGTATATATATAAGTCTCAGGGCCTGGACTGTGGTGTGTGTGTGTGTATATATATAAGTCTCAGGGCCTGGACTGTGGTGTGTGTGTGTATATATATATAAGTCTCAGGGCATGGACTGTGGTGTGTGTGTGTATATATATAAGTCTCAGGGCCTGGACTGTGGTGTGTGTGTGTATATATATAAGACTCAGGGCATGGACTGTGGTGTGTGTGTGTATATATATAAGTCTCAGGGTCTGGACTGTGGTGTGTGTGTATATATATAAGTCTCAGGGTCTGGACTGTGGTGTCTGTGTGTATATATATAAGTCTCAGGGCCTGGACTGTGGTGTGTGTGTATATATATATAAGTCTCAGGGTCTGGACTGTGGTGTGTGTGTGTATATATATAAGTCTCAGGGCCTGGACTGTGGTGTGTGTGTATATATATATAAGTCTCAGGGTCTGGACTGTGGTGTGTGTGTGTATATATATATAATTCTCTGGGCCTGGACTGTGGTGTGTGTGTGTATATATATAAGTCTCAGGGCCTGGACTGTGGTATGTGTGTATATATATATAAGTCTCAGGGTCTGGACTGTGGTGTGTGTGTGTATATATATATAAGTCTCTGGGCCTGGACTGTGGTGTGTGTGTGTATATATATATAAGTCTCTGGGCCTGGACTGTGGTGTGTGTGTGTATATATATAAGTCTCAGGGCCTGGACTGTGGTGTGTGTGTGTATATATATAAGTCTCAGGGCCTGGACTGTGGTGTGTGTGTGTATATATATATAAGTCTCAGGGCCTGGACTGTGTTGTGTGTGTGTATATATATAAGTCTCAGGGCATGGACTGTGGTGTGTGTATATATATATATAAGTCTCTGGGCCTGGACTGTGGTGTGTGTGTGTATATATATAAGTCTCAGGGCCTGGACTGTGGTGTGTGTGTGTATATATATAAGTCTCAGGGCCTGGACTGTGGTGTGTGTGTGTATATATATAAGTCTCAGGGCCTGGACTGTGGTGTGTGTGTGTGTATATATAAGTCTCAGGGTCTGGACTGTGATGTGTGTGTGTGGATATATATAAGTCTCAGGGCCTGGACTGTGGTGTGTGTGTGTATATATATAAGTCTCAGGGCCTGGACTGTGGTGAGTGTGTATATATATATAAGTCTCAGGGTCTGGACTGTGGTGTGTGTGTGTATATATATATAAGTCTCAGGGCCTGGACTGTGGCGTGTGTGTGTGTGTATATATAAGTCTCAGGGCCTGGACTGTGGTGTGTGTGTGTATATATATATAAGTCTCAGGGCCTGGACTGTGGTGTGTGTGTGTATATATATAAGTCTCAGGGCCTGGACTGTGGTGTGTGTGTGTATATATATATAAGTCTCAGGGCCTGGACTGTGGTGTGTGTGTATATATATAAGTCTCAGGGTCTGGACTGTGGTGTGTGTGTGTATATATATAAGTCTCAGGGTCTGGACTGTGGTGTGTGTGTGTATATATATATAAGTCTCAGGGCCTGGACTGTGGTGTGTGTTTGTATGTATATAAGTCTCAGGGCCTGGACTGTGGTGTTTGTGTGTATATATATAAGTCTCAGGTCCTGGACTGTGGTGTGTGTGTGTATATATATATAAGTCTCAGGGCATGGACTGTGGTGTTTGTGTGTGTATAAATATATGTCTCAGGGTCTGGACTGTGGTGTGTGTGTGTATATATATAAGTCTCAGGGCCTGGACTGTGGTGTGTGTGTGTGTGTATATATAAGTCTCAGGGTCTGGACTGTGGTGTGTGTGTATATATATAAGTCTCAGGGTCTGGACTGTGGTGTGTGTGTGTATATATATAAGTCTCAGGGCCTGGACTGTGGTGTGTGTGTGTGTGTATATATAAGTCTCAGGGTCTGGACTGTGGTGTGTGTGTGTATATATATATAAGTCTCAGGGCCTGGACTGTGGTGTGTGTGTGTGTGTATATATAAGTCTCTTGGCCTGGACTGTGGTGTGTGTCTGTGTCTGTGTCTATATATAATTCTCAGGGCCTGGACTGTGGTGTCTGTGTGTATATATAAGTCTCAGGGCCTGGACTGTGGTGTGTGTGTGTGTGTGTATATATAAGTCTCAGGGCCTGGACTGTGGTGTGTGTGTGTATATATATATATATAAGTCTCGGGGCCTGGACTGTGGTGTGTGTGTGTATATATATAAGTCTCAGGGTCTGGACTGTGGTGTGTGTGTGTATATATATAAGTATCAGTGTCTGGACTGTGGTGTGTGTGTGTATATATATAAGTCTCAGGGTCTGGACTGTGGTGTGTGTGTGTATATATATAAGTCTCAGGGCCTGGACTGTGGTGTGTGTGTGTATATATATATATATAAGTCTCGGGGCCTGGACTGTGGTGTGTGTGTGTATATATATAAGTCTCAGGGTCTGGACTGTGGTGTGTGTGTGTATATATATAAGTCTCAGGGCCTGGACTGTGGTGTGTGTGTATATATATAAGTCTCAGTGCCTGGACTGTGGTGTGTGTGTGTGTGTATATATATAAGTATCAGGGCCTGGACTGTGGTGTGTGTGTGTATATATATAAGTCTCAGGGCCTGGACTGTGGTGTGTGTGTGTATATATATAAGTCTCAGGGTCTGGACTGTGGTGTGTGTGTGTATATATATAGGTCTCAGGGTCTGGACTGTGGTGTGTGTGTGTATATATATAAGTCTCAGGGTCTGGACTGTGGTGTGTGTGTGTATATATAAGTCTCAGGGCCTGGACTGTGGTGTGTGTGTGTGTATATATAAGTCTCAGGGCCTGGACTGTGGTGTGTGTCTGTGTATATATATAAGTCTCAGGGTCTGGACTGTGGTGTGTGTGTGTATATATATAAGTCTCAGGGCCTGGACTGTGGTGTGTGTGTGTATATATATATATAAGTCTCAGTGCCTGGACAGTGGTGTGTGTGTGTATATATATAAGTCTCAGGGCCTGGACTGTGGTGTGTGTGTGTGTATATATATAAGTCTCAGGGCCTGGACTGTGGTGTGTGTGTGTGTATATATATAAGTCTCAGGGCATGGACTGTGGTGTGTGTGTGTGTATATATATAAGTCTCAGGGCCTGGACTGTGGTGTGTTTGTGTGTTAATATATAAGTCTCAGGGCCTGGACTGTGGTGTGTGTGTGTATATATATAAGTCTCAGGGCCTGGACTGTGGTGTGTGTGTGTATATATATAATCTCAGGGCCTGGACTGTGGTGTGTGTGTGTGTGTATATATAAGTCTCAGGGCCTGGACTGTGGTGTGTGTGTGTGTATATATATAAGTCTCAGGGTCTGGACTGTGGTGTGTGTGTGTATATATATAATCTCAGGGCCTGGACTGTGGTGTGTGTGTGTATATATATAAGTCTCAGGGTCTGGACTGTGGTGTGTGTGTGTATATATATAAGTCTCAGGGCCTGGACTGTGGAGTGAGTGTGTGTATATATATAAGTATCAGGGCCTGGACTGTGGTGTGTGTGTGTGTGTATATATAAGTCTCAGGGCCTGGACTGTGGTGTGTGTGTGTATATATATATAAGTCTCAGGGTCTGGACTGTGGTGTGTGTGTATATATATAAGTCTCAGGGCCTGGACTGTGGTGTGTGTGTGTATATATATATAAGTCTCAGGGCCTGGACTGTGGTGTGTGTGTGTGTATATATATAAGTCTCAGGGTCTGGACTGTGGTGTGTGTGTGTATATATATAAGTCTCAGGGTCTGGACTGTGGTGTGTGTGTATATATATATAAGTCTCAGGGCCTGGACTGTGGTGTGTGTGTGTATATATATAAGTCTCAGGGCCTGGACTGTGGTGTGTGTGTGTATATATATATAAGTCTCAGGGCATGGACTGTGGTGTGTGTGTGTATATATATAATCTCAGGGCCTGGACTGTTGTGTGTGTGTGTGTATATATAAGTCTCAGGGCCTGGACTGTGGTGTGTGTGTGTATATATATAAGTCTCAGGGTCTGGACTGTGGTGTGTGTGTATATATATATAAGTCTCAGGGCCTGGACTGTGGTGTCTGTGTTTATATATATAAGTCTCAGGGTCTGGACTGTGGTGTGTGTGTGTATATATATAAGTCTCAGGGCCTGGACTGTGGTGTGTGTGTATATATATAAGTCTCAGTGTCTGGACTGTGGTGTGTGTGTGTATATATATAAGTCTCAGGGTCTGGACTGTGGTGTGTGTGTATATATATAAGTCTCAGGGCCTGGACTGTGGTGTGTGTGTATATATATAAGTCTTAGGGTCTGGACTGTGGTGTGTGTGTGTATATATATAAGTCTCAGGGCCTGGACTGTGGTGTGTGTGTATATATATAAGTCTCAGGGTCTGGACTGTGGTGTGTGTGTGTATATATATAAGTCTCAGGGTCTGGACTGTGGTGTGTGTGTGTGTGTATATATAAGTCTCAGGGCCTGGACTGTGGTGTGTGTGTGTATATATATAAGTCTCAGGGTCTGGACTGTGGTGTGTGTGTGTATATATATAAGTCTCAGGCCCTGGACTGTGGTGTGTGTGTGTATATATATAAGTCTCAGGGCCTGGACTGTGGTGTGTGTGTATATATATAAGTATCAGGGCCTGGACTGTGGTGTGTGTGTATATATATAAGTATCAGGGCCTGGACTGTGGTGTGTGTATATATATATAAGTATCAGGGCCTGGACTGTGGTGTGTGTGTGTGTGTGTATATATATAAGTCTCAGGGCCTGGACTGTGGTGTGTGTGTGTGTATATATATATATATAAGTCTCGGGGCCTGGACTGTGGTGTGTGTGTGTATATATATAAGTCTCAGGGTCTGGACTGTGGTGTGTGTGTGTATATATATAAGTCTCAGGGCCTGGACTGTGGTGTGTGTGTATATATATAAGTCTCAGTGCCTGGACTGTGGTGTGTGTGTGTGTGTATATATATAAGTATCAGGGCCTGGACTGTGGTGTGTGTGTGTATATATATAGGTCTCAGGGTCTGGACTGTGGTGTGTGTGTGTATGTATATAAGTCTCAGGGTCTGGACTGTGGTGTGTGTGTGTATATATAAGTCTCAGGGCCTGGACTGTGGTGTGTGTGTGTGTATATATAAGTCTCAGGGCCTGGACTGTGGTGTGTGTCTGTGTATATATATAAGTCTCAGGGTCTGGACTGTGGTGTGTGTGTGTATATATATAAGTCTCAGGGCCTGGACTGTGGTGTGTGTGTGTATATATATATATAAGTCTCAGTGCCTGGACTGTGGTGTGTGTGTGTATATATATAAGTCTCAGGGCCTGGACTGTGGTGTGTGTGTGTGTATATATATAAGTCTCAGGGCCTGGACTGTGGTGTGTGTGTGTGTATATATATAAGTCTCAGGGCATGGACTGTGGTGTGTGTGTGTATATATATAAGTTTCAGGGCCTGGACTGTGGTGTGTGTGTGTATATATATAAGTCTCAGGGCCTGGACTGTGGTGTGTGTGTGTATACATGTAAGTCTCAGGGTCTGGACTGTGGTGTGCGTGTGTATATATATAATCTCAGGGCCTGGACTGTGGTGTGTGTGTGTATATATATAAGTCTCAGGGTCTGGACTGTGGTGTGTGTGTGTATATATATAAGTCTCAGGGCCTGGACTGTGGAGTGAGTGTGTGTATATATATAAGTATCAGGGCCTGGACTGTGGTGTGTGTGTGTGTGTATATATAAGTCTCAGGGCCTGGACTGTGGTGTGTGTGTGTATATATATATAAGTCTCAGGGTCTGGACTGTGGTGTGTGTGTGTATATATATAAGTCTCAGGGCCTGGACTGTGGTGTGTGTGTGTATATATATATAAGTCTCAGGGCCTGGACTGTGGTGTGTGTGTGTGTATATATATAAGTCTCAGGGTCTGGACTGTGGTGTGTGTGTGTATATATATAAGTCTCAGGGTCTGGACTGTGGTGTGTGTGTATATATATATAAGTCTCAGGGCCTGGACTGTGGTGTGTGTGTGTATATATATATAAGTCTCAGGGCATGGACTGTGGTGTGTGTGTGTATATATATAATCTCAGGGCCTGGACTGTGGTGTGTGTGTGTGTGTATATATAAGTCTCAGGGCCTGGACTGTGGTGTGTGTGTGTATATATATAAGTCTCAGGGTCTGGACTGTGGTGTGTGTGTATATATATAAGTCTCAGGGTCTGGACTGTGGTGTGTGTGTGTATATATATAAGTCTCAGGGCCTGGACTGTGGTGTGTGTGTGTATATATATATAAGTCTCAGGGCATGGACTGTGGTGTCTGTGTGTATATATATAATCTCAGGGCCTGGACTGTGGTGGGTGTGTGTGTGTGTATATATAAGTCTCAGGGCCTGGACTGTGGTGTGTGTGTGTATATATATAAGTCTCAGGGTCTGGACTGTGGTGTGTGTGTATATATATAAGTCTCAGGGCCTGGACTGTGGTGTCTGTGTTTATATATATATAAGTCTCAGGGTCTGGACTGTGGTGTGTGTGTATATATATAAGTCTCAGGGTCTGGACTGTGGTGTGTGTGTATATATATAAGTCTCAGGGTCTGGACTGTGGTGTGTGTGTGTATATATATAAGTCTCAGGGCCTGGACTGTGGTGTGTGTGTATATATATAAGTCTCAGGGTCTGGACTGTGGTGTGTGTGTGTATATATATAAGTCTCAGGGTCTGGACTGTGGTGTGTGTGTATATATATAAGTCTCAGGGCCTGGACTGTGGTGTGTGTGTATATATATAAGTCTTAGGGTCTGGACTGTGGTGTGTGTGTGTATATATATAAGTCTCAGGGCCTGGACTGTGGTGTGTGTGTATATATATAAGTCTCAGGGTCTGGACTGTGGTGTGTGTGTGTATATATATAAGTCTCAGGGTCTGGACTGTGGTGTGTGTGTGTGTGTATATATAAGTCTCAGGGCCTGGACTGTGGTGTGTGTTTGTATATATATAAGTCTCAGGGTCTGGACTGTGGTGTGTGTGTGTATATATATAAGTCTCAGGGCCTGGACTGTGGTGTGTGTGTGTATATATATAAGTCTCAGGTCCTGGACTGTGGTGTGTGTGTATATATATAAGTATCAGGGCCTGGACTGTGATGTGTGTGTGTGTATATATATAAGTCTCAGGGCCTGGACTGTGGTGTGTGTGTATATATATAAGTATCAGGGCCTGGACTGTGGTGTGTGTGTATATATATAAGTATCAGGGCCTGGACTGTGGTGTGTGTATATATATATAAGTATCAGGGCCTGGACTGTGGTGTGTGTGTGTGTATATATATAAGTCTCAGGGCCTGGACTGTGGTGTGTGTGTGTATATATATAAGTCTCAGGGTCTGGACTGTGGTGTGTGTGTGTATATATATAAGTCTCAGGGCCTGGACTGTGGTGTCTGTGTGTATATATATAAGTCTCAGGGCCTGGACTGTGGTGTCTGTGTGTATATATATAAGTCTCAGGGCCTGGACTGTGGTGTGTGTGTGTGTATATATATAAGTCTCAGGGTCTGGACTGTGGTGTGTGTGTGTATATATATAAGTCTCAGGGCCTGGACTGTGGTGTGTGTATATATATATAAGTCTCAGGGCATGGACTGTGGTGTGTGTGTATATATATATAAGTCTCAGGGCCTGGACTGTGGTGTCTGTGTGTATATATATAAGTCTCAGGGCATGGACTGTGGTGTCTGTGTGTATATATATAAGTCTCAGGGCCTGGACTGTGGTGTCTGTGTGTATATATATAAGTCTCAGGGCCTGGACTGTGGTGTGTGTGAGTATATATATATAAGTCTCAGGGTCTGGACTGTGGTGTGTGTGTGTATATATTTAAGTCTCAGTGCCTGGACTGTGGTGTCTGTGTGTATATATATAAGTCTCAGTGCCTGGACTGTGGTGTGTGTGTGTGTATATATATAAGTCTCAGGGCCTGGACTGTGGTGTCTGTGTGTATATATATAAGTCTCAGGGCCTGGACTGTGGTGTGTGTGTATATATATATATAAGTCTCAGGGTCTGGACTGTGGTGTGTGTGTGTATATATATAAGTCTCAGGGCCTGGACTGTGGTGTGTGTGTGTATATATAAGTCTCAGGGCCTGGACTGTGGTGTGTGTGTGTGTATATATATATATGTCTCAGGGTCTGGACTGTGGTGTCTGTGTGTATATATATAAGTCTCAGGGCCTGGACTGTGGTGTGTGTGTATATATATATAAGTCTCAGGGCCTGGACTGTGGTGTGTGTGTGTATATATATATAAGTCTCAGGGCCTGGACTGTGGTGTGTGTGTGTATATATATAAGTCTCAGGGCCTGGACTGTGGTGTGTGTGTGTATATATATAAGTCTCAGGGTCTGGACTGTGGTGTGTGTGTATATATATATAAGTCTCAGGGCCTGGACTGTGGTGAGTGTGTGTGTATATATAAGTCTCAGGGCCTGGACTGTGGTGTGTGTGTGTATATATATAAGTCTCAGGGTCTGGACTGTGGTGTGTGTGTATATATATATAAGTCTCAGGGCCTGGACTGTGGTGAGTGTGTGTGTATATATATAAGTCTCAGCGCCTGGACTGTGGTGTGTGTGTGTGTATATATATAAGTCTCAGGGCCTGGACTGTGGTGTGTGTGTATATATATATAACTCTCAGGGCCTGGACTGTGGTGTGTGTGTATATATATATATAAGTCTCAGGGCCTGGACTGTGGTGTGTGTGTATATATATATAAGTCTCAGGGCCTGGACTGTGGTGTGTGTGTGTATATATATAAGACTCAGGGTCTGGACTGTGGTGTGTGTGTATATATATAAGTCTCAGGGCCTGGACTGTGGTGAGTGTGTGTGTATATATAAGTCTCAGGGCCTGGACTGTGGTGTGTGTGTATATATATATAAGTCTCAGGGACTGGACTGTGGGGTGTGTGTATATATATATAAGTCTCAGGGCCTGGACTGTGGTGTGTGTGTGTATATATAAACGTCTCAGGGTCTAGACTGTGGTGTGTGTGTGTATATATATAAGTATCAGGGCCTGGACTGTGGTGTGTGTGTGTGTATATATATAAGTCTCAGGGCCTGGACTGTGGTGTGTGTGTGTATATATATAAGTCTCAGGGCCTGGACTGTGGTGTTTGTGTGTGTATATATATAAGTCTCAGGGCATGGACTGTGGGGTCTGTGTATATATATATAAGTCTCAGGGCCTGGACTGTGGTGTGTGTGTGTATATATAAGTCTCTGGGCCTGGACTGTGGTGTCTGTGTGTATATATATATAAGTCTCAGGGCATGGACTGTGGTGTGTGTGTGTGTATATATATAAGTCTCAGGGCCTGGACTGTGGTGTGTGTGTATATATATATAAGTCTCAGGGTCTGGACTGTGGTGTCTGTGTGTGTATATATATAAGTCTCAGGGTCTGGACTGTGGTGTGTGTGTGTATATATATAAGTCTCAGGGTCTGGACTGTGGTGTCTGTGTGTGTATATAGATAAGTCTCACGGCCTGGACTGTGGTGTGTGTGTATATATATATAAGTCTCAGGGTCTGGACTGTGGTGTCTGTGTGTGTATATATATATAAGTCTCAGGGTCTGGACTGTGGTGTGTGTGTGTATATATATAAGTCTCAGGGCCTGGACTGTGGTGTGTGTGTGTGTATATATATAAGTCTCAGGGCATGGACTGTGGTGTGTGTGTGTGTATATATATAAGTCTCAGGGTCTGGACTGTGGTGTCTGTGTGTATATATATAAGTCTCAGGGCCTGGACTGTGGTGTGTGTGTGTGTATATATATAAGTCTCAGGGCATGGACTGTGGTGTGTGTGTGTGTATATATATAAGGCTCAGGGTCTGGACTGTGGTGTCTGTGTGTATATATATATGTCTCAGGGCATGGACTGTGGTGTGTGTGTGTGTATATATAAGTCTCAGGGCCTGGACTGTGGTGTGTGTGTGTATGTATATAAGTCTCAGGGCCTGGACTGTGGTGTGTGTGTGTGTGTATATATATAAGTCTCAGGGCCTGGACTGTGGTGTGTGTGTGTATATATATAAGTCTCAGGGTCTGGACTGTGGTGTCTGTGTGTATATATATAAGTCTCAGGGCATGGACTGTGGTGAATGTGTGTATATATATATAAGTCTCAGGGCCTGGACTGTGGTGTGTGTGTGTATATATATAAGTCTCAGGGTCTGGACTGTGGTGTGTGTGTGTATATATATAAGTCTCAGGGCCTGGACTGTGGTGTGTGTGTGTATATATATATAGGTCTCAGGGTCTGGACTGTGGTGTGTGTGTGTATATATAAGTCTCAGGGCCTGGACTGTGGTGTGTGTGTGTATATATATAAGTCTCAGGGCCTGGACTGTGGTGTGTGTGTGTATATATAAGTCTCAGGGCCTGGACTGTGGTGTGTGTGTGTATATATATAAGTGTCAGGGCATGGACTGTGGTGTGTGTGTGTGTATATATATAAGTCTCAGGGCCTGGACTGTGGTGTGTGTGTATATATATATAAGTCTCAGGGTCTGGACTGTGGTGTGTGTGTGTATATATATAAGTCTCAGGGCCTGGACTGTGGTGTGTGTGTGTATATATATAAGTCTCAGGGCATGGACTGTGGTGAGTGTGTGTGTATATATATAAGTCTCAGGGCCTGGACTGTGGTGTGTGTGTGTTTATATATATAAGTCTCAGGGTCTGGACTGTGGTGTGTGTGTGTATATATATAAGTCTCAGGGCCTGGACTGTGGTGTGTGTGTGTGTATATATATAAGTCTCAGGGCATGGACTGTGGTGTGTGTGTGTATATATATAAGTCTCAGGGCCTGGACTGTGGTGTGTGTGTGTGTATATATATAAGTCTCAGGGCCTGGACTGTGGTGTGTGTGTGTATATATATAAGTGTCAGGGTCTGGACTGTGGTGTCTGTGTGTATATATATAAGTCTCAGGGCATGGAATGTGGTGAGTGTGTGTGTATATATATAAGTCTCAGGGCCTGGACTGTGGTGTCTGTGTGTATATATATAAGTCTCAGGGTCTGGACTGTGGTGTGTGTGTGTATATATATAAGTCTCAGGGCCTGGACTATGGTGTGTGTGTGTGTATATCTCTAAGTCTCAGGGCATGGACTGTGGTGAGTGTGTGTATATATATATATAAGTCTCAGGGCCTGGACTGTGGTGTGTGTGTGTATATATATAAGTCTCAGGGTCTGGACTGTGGTGTGTGTGTATATATATATATATAAGTCTCAGGGCCTGGACTGTGGTGAGTGTGTGTGTATATATATAAGTCTCAGGGCCTGGACTGTGGTGTGTGTGTGTGTATATATATAAGTCTCAGTGCCTGGACTGTGGTGTGTGTATATATATATAAGTCTCAGGGCCTGGACTGTGGTTTGTGTGCATATATATATAAGTCTCAGGGCATGGACTGTGGTGAGTGTGTGTGTATATATATAAGTCTCAGTGCCTGGACTGTGGTGTGTGTATATATATATATAAGTCTCAGGGCCTGGACTGTGGGGTGTGTGTATATATATATAAGTCTCAGGGCCTGGACTGTGGTGTGTGTGTGTGTATATATATAAGTCTCAGGGTCTAGACTGTGGTGTGTGTGTGTATATATATAAGTATCAGGGCCTGGACTGTGGTGTGTGTGTGTATATATATAAGTCTCAGGGCCTGGACTGTGGTGTGTGTGTGTATATATATAAGTCTCAGGGCCTGGACTGTGGTGTTTGTGTGTGTATATATATAAGTCTCAGGGCCTGGACTGTGGGGTCTGTTTGTATATATATAAGTCTCAGGGCCTGGACTGTGGTGTGTGTGTGTATATATAAGTCTCTGGGCCTGGACTGTGGTGTCTGTGTGTATATATATATAAGTCTCAGGGCATGGACTGTGGTGTGTGTGTGTGTATATATATAAGTCTCAGGGCCTGGACTGTGGTGTGTGTGTATATATATATAAGTCTCAGGGTCTGGACTGTGGTGTCTGTGTGTGTATATATATAAGTCTCAGGGTCTGGACTGTGGTGTGTGTGTGTATATATATAAGTCTCAGGGTCTGGACTGTGGTGTCTGTGTGTGTATATAGATAAGTCTCAGGGCCTGGACTGTGGTGTGTGTGTATATATATATAAGTCTCAGGGTCTGGACTGTGGTGTCTGTGTGTGTATATATATAAGTCTCAGGGTCTGGACTGTGGTGTGTGTGTGTATATATATAAGTCTCAGGGCCTGGACTGTGGTGTGTGTGTGTGTATATATATAAGTCTCAGGGCATGGACTGTGGTGTGTGTGTGTGTATATATATAAGTCTCAGGGTCGGGACTGTGGTGTCTGTGTGTATATATATAAGTCTCAGGGCCTGGACTGTGGTGTGTGTGTGTGTATATATATAAGTCTCAGGGCATGGACTGTGGTGTGTGTGTGTGTATATATATAAGTCTCAGGGTCTGGACTGTGGTGTCTGTGTGTATATATATATGTCTCAGGGCATGGACTGTGGTGTGTGTGTGTGTATATATAAGTCTCAGGGCCTGGACTGTGGTGTGTGTGTGTATGTATATAAGTCTCAGGGCCTGGACTGTGGTGTGTGTGTGTGTTTCTATATAAGTCTCAGGGCCTGGACTGTGGTGTGTGTGTGTATATATATAAGTCTCAGGGTCTGGACTGTGGTGTCTGTGTGTATATATATAAGTCTCAGGGCATGGACTGTGGTGAGTGTGTGTATATATATATAAGTCTCAGGGCCTGGACTGTGGTGTGTGTGTGTATATATATAAGTCTCAGGGTCTGGACTGTGGTGTGTGTGTGTATATATATAAGTCTCAGGGCCTGGACTGTGGTGTGTGTGTGTATATATATATAGGTCTCAGGGTCTGGACTGTGGTGTGTGTGTGTATATATAAGTCTCAGGGCCTGGACTGTGGTGTGTGTGTGTATATATATAAGTCTCAGGGCCTGGACTGTGGTGTGTGTGTGTATATATAAGTCTCAGGGCCTGGACTGTGGTGTGTGTGTGTATATATATAAGTGTCAGGGCATGGACTGTGGTGTGTGTGTGTGTATATATATAAGTCTCAGGGCCTGGACTGTGGTGTGTGTGTATATATATATAAGTCTCAGGGTCTGGACTGTGGTGTGTGTGTGTATATATATAAGTCTCAGGGCCTGGACTGTGGTGAGTGTGTGTATATATATAAGTCTCAGGGCATGGACTGTGGTGAGTGTGTGTGTATATATATAAGTCTCAGGGCCTGGACTGTGGTGTGTGTGTGTGTATATATATAAGTCTCAGGGTCTGGACTGTGGTGTGTGTGTGTATATATATAAGTCTCAGGGCCTGGACTGTGGTGTGTGTGTGTGTATATATATAAGTCTCAGGGCATGGACTGTGGTGTGTGTGTGTATATATATAAGTCTCAGGGCATGGACTGTGGTGAGTGTGTGTGTATATATATAAGTCTCAGGGCCTGGACTGTGGTGTGTGTGTGTGTATATATATAAGTCTCAGGGTCTGGACTGTGGTGTGTGTGTGTATATATATAAGTCTCAGGGCCTGGACTGTGGTGTGTGTGTGTGTATATATATAAGTCTCAGGGCATGGACTGTGGTGTGTGTGTGTATATATATAAGTCTCAGGGCCTGGACTGTGGTGTGTGTGTGTGTATATATATAAGTCTCAGGGCCTGGACTGTGGTGTGTGTGTGTATATATATAAGTCTCAGGGTCTGGACTGTGGTGTCTGTGTGTATATATATAAGTCTCAGGGCATGGACTGTGGTGAGTGTGTGTGTATATATATAAGTCTCAGGGCCTGGACTGTGGTGTCTGTGTGTATATATATAAGTCTCAGGGTCTGGACTGTGGTGTGTGTGTGTATATATATAAGTCTCAGGGCCTGGACTATGGTGTGTGTGTGTGTATATCTCTAAGTCTCAGGGCATGGACTGTGGTGTGTGTGTGTATATATATATAAGTCTCAGGGCCTGGACTGTGGTGTGTGTGTGTATATATATAAGTCTCAGGGTCTGGACTGTGGTGTGTGTGTATATATATATATAAGTCTCAGGGCCTGGACTGTGGTGTGTGTGTGTGTATATATATATAAGTCTCAGGGCATGGACTGTGGTGAGTGTGTGTGTATATATATAAGTCTCAGGGCCTGGACTGTGGTGTGTGTGTGTGTATATATATAAGTCTCAGTGCCTGGACTGTGGTGTGTGTATATATATATAAGTCTCAGGGCCTGGACTGTGGTTTGTGTGTATATATATATAAGTCTCAGGGCATGGTCTGTGGTGAGTGTGTGTGTATATATATAAGTCTCAGTGCCTGGACTGTGGTGTGTGTATATATATATAAGTCTCAGGGCCTGGACTGTGGTGTGTGTGTGTATATATATAAGTCTCAGTGCCTGGACTGTGGTGTGTGTATATATATATAAGTCTCAGGGCCTGGACTGTGGTGTGTGTGTATATATATATAAGTCTCAGGGCATGGACTGTGGTGAGTGTGTGTGTATATATATAAGTCTCAGGGCCTGGACTGTGGTGTGTGTGTGTGTATATATATAAGTCTCAGTGCCTGGACTGTGGTGTGTGTGTATATATATATAAGTCTCAAGGCCTGGACTGTGGTGTGTGTGTATATATATATAAGTCTCAGGGCATGGACTGTGGTGAGTGTGTATATATATAAGTCTCAGGGCCTGGACTGTGGTGTGTGTGTGTATATATATATAAGTCTCAGGGCCTGGACTGTGGTGTGTGTATATATATATAAGTCTCAGGGCCTGGACTGTGGTGTGTGTATATATATATAAGTCTCAGGGCCTGGACTGTGGTGTGTGTGTATATATATAAGTCTCAGGGCCTGGACTGTGGTGTGTGTGTGTGTATATATATAAGTCTCAGGGCCTGGACTGTGGTGTGTGTGTATATATATATAAGTCTCAGGGCCTGGAATGTGGTGTGTGTGTATATATATAAGTCTCAGGGTCTGGACTGTGGTGTGTGTGTGTATATATATAAGTCTCAGGGCCTGGACTGTGGTGTGTGTGTGTATATATATAAGTCTCAGGGCCTGGACTGTGGTGTGTGTGTGTATATATATAAGTCTCAGGGCATGGACTGTGGTGTGTGTGTGTGTATATATATAAGTCTCAGGGCCTGGACTGTGGTGTGTGTGTATATATATATAAGTCTCAGGGCCTGGACTGTAGTGTGTGTGTGTATATATATAAGTCTCAGGGCCTGGACTGTGGTGTCTGTGTGTATATATATATAAGTCTCAGTGCCTGGACTGTGGTGTGTGTGTATATATATAAGTCTCAGGGCCTGGACTGTGGTGTGTGTGTGTATATATATAAGTCTCAGGGCATGGACTGTGGTGTGTGTGTGTGTGTATATATAAGTCTCAGGGCCTGGACTGTGGTGTGTGTGTATATATATATAAGTCTCAGGGCATGGACTGTGGTGTGTGTGTATATATATAAGTCTCAGGGCATGGACTGTGGTGTGTGTGTGTGTATATATATAAGTCTCAGGGCCTGGACTGTGGTGTGTGTGTATATATATAAGTCTCTGGGCATGGACTGTGGTGTGTGTGTGTGTATATATAAGTCTCAGGGCCTGGACTGTGGTGTGTGTGTATATATATAAGTCTCAGGGCATGGACTGTGGTGTGTGTGTGTATATATATATATATATCTCTGTGCCTGGACTGTGGTGTGTGTATATATATATAAGTCTCAGGGCATGGACTGTGGTGTATGTGTGTGTATATATAAGTCTCAGGGTCTGGACTGTGGTGTCTGTGTGTATATATATATAAGTCTCAGGGCCTGGACTGTGGTGTGTGTGTGTGTATATATAAGTCTCAGGGCCTGGACTGTGGTGTGTGTGTGTGTATATATAAGTCTCAGGGCCTGGACTGTGGTGTGTGTGTGTGTATATATATAAGTCTCAGTGCCTGGACTGTGGTGTGTGTGTATATATATAAGTCTCAGGGCCTGGACTGTGGTGTGTGTGTGTATATATATAAGTCTCAGGGCATGGACTGTGGTGTGTGTGTGTGTATATATATAAGTCTCAGGGCCTGGACTGTGGTGTGTGTGTATATATATATAAGTCTCAGGGCATGGACTGTGGTGTGTGTGTATATATATAAGACTCAGGGCATGGACTGTGGTGTGTGTGTGTGTATATATATAAGTCTCAGGGCCTGGACTGTGGTGTGTGTGTATATATATAAGTCTCTGGGCATGGACTGTGGTGTGTGTGTGTGTATATATAAGTCTCAGGGCCTGGACTGTGGTGTGTGTGTATATATATAAGTCTCAGGGCATGGACTGTGGTGTGTGTGTGTGTATATATATAAGTCTCAGGGCCTGGACTGTGGTGTGTGTGTATATATATAAGTCTCTGGGCATGGACTGTGGTGTGTGTGTGTGTATATATAAGTCTCAGGGCCTGGACTGTGGTGTGTGTGTATATATATAAGTCTCAGGGCATGGACTGTGGTGTGTGTGTGTATATATATATATATGTCTCTGTGCCTGGACTGTGGTGTGTGTATATATATATAAGTCTCAGGGCATGGACTGTGGTGTGTGTGTGTGTATATATAAGTCTCAGGGCCTGGACTGTGGTGTGTGTGTATATATATAAGTCTCAGGGCATGGACTGTGGTGTGTGTGTGTGTATATATATAAGTCTCAGGGCCTGGACTGTGGTGTGTGTGTGTGTATATATATAAGTCTCAGGGCCTGGACTGTGGTGTGTGTGTATATATATAAGTCTCAGGGCATGGACTGTGGTGTGTGTGTGTGTATATATATAAGTCTCAGGGCATGGACTGTGGTGTGTGTGTGTGTATATATATAAGTCTCAGGGCCTGGAATGTGGTGTGTGTGTATATATATATAAGTCTCAGGGTCTGGACTGTGGTGTGTGTGTGTATATATATAAGTATCAGGGCCTGGACTGTGGTGTGTGTGTGTATATATATAAGTCTCAGGGCCTGGACTGTGGTGTGTGTGTGTGTATATATATAAGTCTCAGGGCATGGACTGTGGTGTGTGTGTATATATATATAAGTCTCAGGGCCTGGACTGTGGTGTGTGTGTGTATATATATATAAGTCTCAGGGCCTGGACTGTGGTGTGTGTGTGTATATATATATAAGTCTCAGGGCCTGGACTGTGGTGTGTATATATATATAAGTCTCAGGGCCTGGACTGTGGTGTGTGTGTGTGTATATGTATAAGTCTCAGGGCATGGACTGTGGTGTGTGTGTGCATATATATATAAGTCTCAGGGCCTGGACTGTGGTGTGTGTGTGTGTATATATATAAGTCTGAGGGCCTGGACTGTGGTGTGTGTGTGTATATATATAAGTCTCAGGGCCTGGACTGTGGTGTGTGTGTGTATATATATAAGTCTCAGGGCATGGACTGTGGTGTGTGTGTGTATATATATATAAGTCTCAGGGCCTGGACTGTGGTGTGTGTGTGTATATATATATAAGTCTCAGGGCCTGGACTGTGGTGTGTGTGTGTATATATATAAGTCTCAGGTTCTGGACTGTGGTGTGTGTGTGTATAGATATAAGTCTCAGGGCCTGGACTGTGGTGTGTGTGTGTATATATATAGAAGTATCAGGGCCTGGACTGTGGTGTGTGTGTATATATAAGTCTCAGGGCCTGGACTGTGGTGTCTGTGTGTATATATATAAGTCTCAGGGCCTGGACTGTGGTGTGTGTGTGTATATATATAAGTCTCAGGGCATGGACTGTGGAGTGTGTGTGCATATATATATAAGTCTCAGGGCCTGGACTGTGGTGTGTGTGTGTATATATATATATAAGTCTCAGGGCCTGGACTGTGGTGTGTGTGTGTGTGTATATATAAGTCTCAGGGTCTGGACTGTGGTGTGTGTGTGTATAGATATAAGTCTCAGGGCCTGGACTGTGGTGTGTGATTGTATATATATATCAGTCTCAGGGCCTGGACTGTGGTGTGTGTGTGTATATATATATAAGTCTCAGGGCCTGGACTGTGGTGTGTGTGTGTGTATATATATATAAATCTCAGGGCCTGGACTGTGGTGTGTGTGTGTGTGTATATATTTAAGTCTCAGTGTCTGGACTGTGGTGTGTGTGTGTATATATATATAAGTCTCAGGGCCTGGACTGTGGTGTGTGTGTGTTTATATATAAGTCTCAGGGCCTGGACTGTGGTGTGTGTGTGTATATATATAAGTCTCAGGGCCTGGACTGTGGTGTGTGTGTGTGTATATATATAAGTCTCAGGGCCTGGACTGTGGTGTGTGTGTGTATATATATAAGTCTCAGGGCCTGGACTGTGGTGTGTGTGTGTATATATATAAGTCTCAGGGCATGGACTGTGGTGTGTGTGTGTATATATATAAGTCTCAGGGCCTGGACTGTGGTGTGTGTGTGTGTATATATATATGTCTCAGGGCCTGGACTGTGGTGTGTGTGTGTATATATATAAGTCTCAGGGCATGGACTGTGGTGTGTGTGTGTATATATATATAAGTCTCAGGGCCTGGACTGTGGTGTGTGTGTGTATATATATATAAGTCTCAGGGCCTGGACTGTGGTGTGTGTGTGTGTATATATATAAGTCTCAGGGTCTGGACTGTGGTGTGTGTGTGTATATATATATAAGTCTCAGGGCCTGGACTGTGGTGTGTGTGTGTATATATATAAGTCTCAGGGCCTGGACTGTGGTGTGTGTGTGTATATATATAAGTCTCAGGGTCTGGACTGTGGTGTGTGTGTGTATATATATATAAGTCTCAGGGCCTGGACTGCGGTGTGTGTGTATATATATATAAGTCTCAGGGCCTGGACTGTGGTGTGTGTGTGTGTATATATATATAAGTCTCAGGGCCTGGACTGTGGTGTGTGTGTGTGTGTATATATTTAAGTCTCAGTGTCTGGACTGTGGTGTGTGTGTGTATATATATATAAGTCTCAGGGCCTGGACTGTGGTGTGTGTGTGTTTATATATAAGTCTCAGGGCCTGGACTGTGGTGTGTGTGTGTATATATATAAGTCTCAGGGCCTGGACTGTGGTGTGTGTGTGTATATATATATAAGTCTCAGGGCCTGGACTGTGGTGTGTGTGTGTATATATATAAGTCTCAGGGCATGGACTGTGGTGTGTGTGTGTGTATATATAAGTCTCAGGGCCTGGACTGTGGTGTGTGTGTGTGTATATATATAAGTCTCAGTGCCTGGACTGTGGTGTGTGTGTATATATATAAGTCTCAGGGCCTGGACTGTGGTGTGTGTGTGTATATATATAAGTCTCAGGGCATGGACTGTGGTGTGTGTGTGTGTATATATATAAGTCTCAGGGCCTGGACTGTGGTGTGTGTGTATATATATATAAGTCTCAGGGCATGGACTGTGGTGTGTGTGTATATATATAAGTCTCAGGGCATGGACTGTGGTGTGTGTGTGTGTATATATATAAGTCTCAGGGCCTGGACTGTGGTGTGTGTGTATATATATAAGTCTCTGGGCATGGACTGTGGTGTGTGTGTGTGTATATATAAGTCTCAGGGCCTGGACTGTGGTGTGTGTGTATATATATAAGTCTCAGGGCATGGACTGTGGTGTGTGTGTGTGTATATATATAAGTCTCAGGGCCTGGACTGTGGTGTGTGTGTATATATATAAGTCTCTGGGCATGGACTGTGGTGTGTGTGTGTATATATATATAAGTCTCAGGGCCTGGACTGTGGTGTGTGTGTGTGTATATATATAAGTCTCAGGGCATGGACTGTGGTGTGTGTGTGTATATATATATATATGTCTCTGTGCCTGGACTGTGGTGTGTGTATATATATATAAGTCTCAGGGCATGGACTGTGGTGTGTGTGTGTGTATATATAAGTCTCAGGGCCTGGACTGTGGTGTGTGTGTATATATATAAGTCTCAGGGCATGGACTGTGGTGTGTGTGTGTGTATATATATAAGTCTCAGGGCCTGGACTGTGGTGTGTGTGTGTGTATATATATAAGTCTCAGGGCCTGGACTGTGGTGTGTGTGTATATATATAAGTCTCAGTGCATGGACTGTGGTGTGTGTGTGTGTATATATATAAGTCTCAGGGCATGGACTGTGGTGTGTGTGTGTGTATATATATAAGTCTCAGGGCCTGGAATGTGGTGTGTGTGTATATATATAAGTCTCAGGGTCTGGACTGTGGTGTGTGTGTGTATATATATAAGTCTCAGGGCCTGGACAGTGGTGTGTGTGTGTATATATACAAGTCTCAGGGCCTGGACTGTGGTGTGTGTGTATATATATAAGTCTCAGGGCATGGACTGTGGTGTGTGTGTGTGTATATATATAAGTCTCAGGGCCTGGACTGTGGTGTGTGTGTATATATATAAGTCTCTGGGCATGGACTGTGGTGTGTGTGTGTGTATATATAAGTCTCAGGGCCTGGACTGTGGTGTGTGTGTGTATATATATATAAGTCTCAGGGCCTGGACTGTGGTGTGTGTGTGTGTATATATATAAGTCTCAGGGCATGGACTGTGGTGTGTGTGTGTGTATATATATATATATGTCTCTGTGCCTGGACTGTGGTGTGTGTATATATATATAAGTCTCAGGGCATGGACTGTGGTGTGTGTGTGTGTATATATAAGTCTCAGGGCCTGGACTGTGCTGTGTGTGTATATATATAAGTCTCAGGGCATGGACTGTGGTGTGTGTGTGTGTATATATATAAGTCTCAGGGCCTGGACTGTGGTGTGTGTGTGTGTATATATATAAGTCTCAGGGCCTGGACTGTGGTGTGTGTGTATATATATAAGTCTCAGGGCATGGACTGTGGTGTGTGTGTGTGTATATATATAAGTCTCAGGGCATGGACTGTGGTGTGTGTGTGTGTATATATATAAGTCTCAGGGCCTGGACTGTGGTGTGTGTGTATATATATAAGTCTCAGGGCCTGGACTGTGGTGTGTGTGTGTGTATATATATAAGTCTCAGGGCCTGGACTGTGGTGTGTGTGTGTATAGATATAAGTCTCAGGGTCTGGACTGTGGTGTCTGTGTGTATATATATAAGTCTCAGGGCATGGACTGTGGTGTGTGTGTGTGTATATATATAAGTCTCAGGGCCTGGACTGTGGTGTGTGTGTGTATATATATAAGTCTCAGGGCCTGGACTGTGGTGTGTGTGTATATATATATAAGTCTCTGGGCCTGGACTGTGGTGTGTGTGTGTATATATATAAGTCTCAGGGCCTGGACTGTGGTGTGTGTGTGTATATATATAAGACTCAGGGTCTGGACTGTGGTGTGTGTGTGTATATATATAAGTCTCAGGGCCTGGACTGTGGTGTGTGTGTGTATATATATAAGTCTCAGGGCATGGACTGTGGTGTGTGTGTGTGTATATATAAGTATCAGGGCCTGGACTGTGATGTCTGTGTGTATATATATAAGTATCAGGGCCTGGACTGTGGTGAGTGTGTGTATATATATAAGTCTCAGGGCCTGGACTGTGGTGAGTGTGTGTATATATATAAGTCTCAGGGCCTGGACTGTGGTGAGTGTGTGTATATATATAAGTCTCAGGGCCTGGACAGTGGTGTGTGTGTATATATATAAGTCTCAGGGCCTGGACTGTGGTGTGTGTGTGTGTATATATATAAGTCTCAGGGCCTGGACTGTGGTGTCTGTGTGTATATATATAAGTCTCAGGGTCTGGACTGTGGTGAGTGTGTGTATATATATAAGTCTCAGGGCCTGGACTGTGGTGTGTGTGTTTATATATATAAGTCTCAGGGCCTGGACAGTGGTGTGTGTGTATATATATAAGTCTCAGGGCCTGGACTGTGGTGAGTGTGTGTATATATATAAGTCTCAGGGCCTGGACTGTGGTGAGTGTGTGTATATATATAAGTCTCAGGGCCTGGACAGTGGTGTGTGTGTATATATATAAGTCTCAGGGCCTGGACTGTGGTGAGTGTGTGTATATATATAAGTCTCAGGGCCTGGACTGTGGTGAGTGTGTGTATATATATAAGTCTCAGGGCATGGACTGTGGTGTGTGTGTGTATATATATAAGTCTCAGGGCCTGGACAGTGGTGTGTGTGTGTATATATATAAGTCTCAGGGCCTGGACTGTGGTGTGTGTGTGTATATATATAAGTCTCAGGGCATGGACTGTGTTGTGTGTGTGTATATATATAAGTCTCAGGGCCTGGACAGTGGTGTGTGTGTGTATATATAAGTCTCAGGGCCTGGACTGTGGTGTGTGTGTGTATATATATAAGTCTCAGGGCCTGGACAGTGGTGTGTGTGTGTATATATAAGTCTCAGGGCCTGGACTGTGGTGTCTCTGTGTGTGTATATATATAAGTCTCAGGGCCTGGACTGTGGTGTGTGTGTGTATATATATAAGTCTCTGGGCCTGGACAGTGGTGTGTGTATATATATATATAAGCCTCAGGGTCTGGACTGTGGTGAGTGTGTGTATATATATAAGTCTCAGGGTCTGGACTGTGGTGTCTGTGTATATATATATAAGTCTCAGGGTCTGGACTGTGGGGTGTGTGTGTGTATATATATAAGTCTCAGGGCCTGGACTGTGGTGAGTGTGTGTATATATATATAAGTCTCAGGGCCTGGACTGTGGTGTCTGTGTGTGTGTATATATATAAGTCTCAGGGCCTGGACTGTGGTGTGTGTGTGTATATATATAAGTCTCTGGGCCTGGACAGTGGTGTGTGTATATATATATATATAAGTCTCAGGGTCTGGACTGTGGTGAGTGTGTGTATATATATATAAGTCTCAGGGCCTGGACTGTGGTGTCTGTGTGTGTGTATATATATAAGTCTCAGGGCCTGGACTGTGGTGTGTGTGTGTATATATATAAGTCTCTGGGCCTGGACAGTGGTGTGTGTATATATATATATAAGTCTCAGGGTCTGGACTGTGGTGAGTGTGTGTATATATATAAGTCTCAGGGTCTGGACTGTGGTGTCTGTGTATATATATATAAGTCTCAGGGTCTGGACTGTGGTGTGTGTGTGTGTATATATATAAGTCTCAGGGCCTGGACTGTGGTGAGTGTGTGTATATTTCTAAGTCTCAGGGCCTGGACTGTGGTGTGTGTGTGTATATATAAGTCTCACGGCCTGGACTGTGGTGTGTGTGTGTATATATATAAGTCTCGGGGCCTGGACTGTGGTGAGTGTGTGTATATATATATAAGTCTCAGGGCCTGGACTGTGGTGTCTGTGTGTGTGTATATATATAAGTCTCAGGGCCTGGACTGTGGTGTGTGTGTGTATATATATAAGTCTCTGGGCCTGGACAGTGGTGTGTGTATATATATATATAAGTCTCAGGGTCTGGACTGTGGTGAGTGTGTGTATATATATAAGTCTCAGGGTCTGGACTGTGGTGTCTGTGTATATATATATAAGTCTCAGGGTCTGGACTGTGGGGTGTGTGTGTGTATATATATAAGTCTCAGGGCCTGGACTGTGGTGTGTGTGTGTATATATATAAGTCTCTGGGTCTGGACTGTGGTGTGTGTGTATATATATATAAGTCTCTGGGCCTGGACTGTGGTGTGTGTGTGTATATATATAAGTCTCAGGGTCTGGACTGTGGTGTCTGTGTGTATATATATAAGTCTCAGGGTCTGGACTGTGGTGTGTGTGTGTGTGTGTATATATATAAGTCTCAGGGCCTGGACTGCGGTGTGTGTGTGTATATATATAAGTCTCAGGGTCTGGACTGTGGTGTCTGTGTGTATATATATAAGTCTCAGGGTCTGGACTGTGGTGTGTCTGTGTGTATATATATAAGTCTCAGGGTCAGGACTGCGGTGTGTGTGTGTATATATATAAGTCTCAGGGCCTGGACTGTGGTGTGTGTGTGTATATATATAAGTCTCAGGGTCTGGACTGTGGTGTCTGTGTGTATTTATATAAGTCTCAGAGTCTGGACTGTGGTGTGTCTGTGTGTATATATATAAGTCTCAGGGTCTGGACTGCGGTGTGTGTGTGTATATATATAAGTCTCAGGGCCTGGACTGTGGTGTGTGTGTGTATATATATAAGTCTCAGGGTCTGGACTGTGGTGTCTGTGTGTATATATATAAGTCTCAGGGTCTGGACTGCGGTGTGTGTGTGTATATATATAAGTCTCAGGGCCTGGACTGTGGTGTCTGTGTGTATATATATAAGTCTCAGGGTCTGGACTGCGGTGTGTGTGTGTATATATATAAGTCTCAGGGCCTGGACTGTGGTGTGTGTGTGTATATATATAAGTCTCAGGGTCTGGACTGTGGTGTCTGTGTGTATATATATAAGTCTCAGGGTCTGGACTGTGGTGTGTCTGTGTGTATAGATATAAGTCTCAGGGCCTGGACTGTGGTGTGTGTGTGTATATATATAAGTCTCAGGGTCTGGACTGTGGTGTCTGTGTGTATATTTATAATTCTCAGGGTCTGGACTGTGGTGTCTGTGTGTATATATATAAGTCTCAGGGTCTGGACTGTGGTGTCTGTGTATATATATATATAAGTCTCAGTGCCTGGACTGTGGTGTGTGTGTGTATATATATAAGTCTCAGGGCCTGGACTGTGGTGTCTGTGTGTATATATATAAGTCTCAGGGTCTGGACTGTGGTGTGTCTGTGTGTATATATATAAGTCTCAGGGTCTGGACTGCGGTGTGTGTGTGTATATATATAAGTCTCAGGGCCTGGACTGTGGTGTGTGTGTGTGTATATATATAAGTCTCTGGGCCTGGACTGTGGTGTGTCTGTGTGTATATATATAAGTCTCAGGGCCTGGACTGTGGTGTGTGTGTGTATATATATAAGTCTCAGGGCATGGACTGTGGTGTGTGTGTGTATATATATAAGTCTCAGGGCCTGAACTGTGGTGTGTGTGTGTGTATATATATAAGTCTCAGGGCCTGGACTGTGGTGTGTGTGTGTATATATATAAGTCTCAGGGCCTGGACTGTGGTGTGTGTGTGTGTATATATATAAGTCTCAGGGTCTGGACTGTGGTGTCTGTGTGTATATATATAAGTCTCAGGGTCTGGACTGTGGTGTCGGTGTGTATATATATAAGTCTCAGGGCCTGGACTGTTGTGTGTGTGTGTATATATATAAGTCTCAGGGCATGGACTGTGGTGTGTGTGTATATATATAAGTCTCAGGGTCAGGACTGTGGTGTGTGTGTATATATATATAAGTCTCAGGGCATGGACTGTGGTGTGTGTGTATATATATATAAGTCTCAGGGTCTGGACTGTGGTGTCTGTGTGTATATATATAAGTCTCAGGGCCTGGACTGTGGTGTCTGTGTGTATATATATATATAAGTCTCAGGGTCTGGACTGTGGTGTCTGTGTGTATATATATAAGTCTCAGGGTCTGGACTGTGGTGTCTGTGTGTATATATATAAGTCTCAGTGCATGGACTGTGGTGTGTGTGTATATATATATAAGTCTCAGGGTCTGGACTGTGGTGTGTGTGTGTGTATATATATAAGTCTCAGGGCATGGACTGTGGTGTGTGTGTATATATATATAAGTCTCAGGGCCTGGACTGTGGTGTGTGTGTGTGTATATATATAAGTCTCAGGGCCTGGACTGTGGTGTGTGTGTGTATATATATAAGTCTCAGGGTCTGGACTGTGGTGTGTGTGTATATATATATGTCTCAGGGCATGGACTGTGGTGTGTGTGTATATATATATAAGTCTCAGGGTCTGGACTGTGGTGTGTGTGTGTATATATATAAGTCTCATGGCCTGGACTGTGGTGTGTGTGTGTATATATATATAAGTCTCAGGGCCTGGACTGTGGTGTGTGTGTGTATATATATAAGTCTCAGGGTCTGGACTGTGGTGTCTGTGTGTATATATATAAGTCTCAGGGCCTGGACTGTGGTGTCTGTGTGTATATATATATAAGTCTCAGGGTCTGGACTGTGGTGTGTGTGTGTATATATATAAGTCTCAGTGCCTGGACTGTGGTGTGTGTGTGTGTATATATATAAGTCTCAGGGTCTGGACTGTGGTGTGTGTGTGTATATATATAAGTCTCAGGGCCTGGACTGTGGTGTGTGTGTGTATATATATAAGTCTCAGGGCCTGGACTGTGGTGTCTGTGTGTATATATATAAGTCTCAGGGTCTGGACTGTGGTGTGTGTGTGTATATATATATAAGTCTCAGGGCCTGGACTGTGGTGTGTGTGTGTATATATATAAGTCTCAGGGCATGGACTGTGGTGTGTGTGTGTATATATATAAGTCTCAGGGCCTGGACTGTGGTGTGTGTGTGTGTGTATATATATAATTCTCAGGGCCTGGACTGTGGTGTGTGTGTGTATATATATAAGTCTCAGGGTCTGGACTGTGGTGTGTGTGTGTGTATATATATAAGTCTCAGGGCCTGGACTGTGGTGTCTGTGTATATATATAAGTCTCAGGGTCTGGACTGTGGTGTGTGTGTGTGTATATATATAAGTCTCAGGGTCTGGACTGTGGTGTGTGTGTGTATATATATAAGTCTCAGGGCCTGGACTGTGGTGTGTGTGTGTATATATATAAGTCTCAGGGCCTGGACTGTAGTGTGTGTGTGTATATATATAAGTCTAAGGGTCTGGACTGTGGTGTCTGTGTGTATATATATAAGTCTCAGGGCCTGGACTGTGGTGTCTGTGTGTATATATATAAGTCTCAGGGTCTGGACTGTGGTGTGTGTGTGTGTATATATAAAAGTCTCAGGGCCTGGACTGTGGTGTGTGTGTGTATATATATAAGTCTCAGGGCATGGACTGTGGTGTCTGTGTGTATATATATAAGTCTCAGGGTCTGGACTGTGGTGTGTGTGTGTATATATATAAGTCTCAGGGCCTGGACTGTGGTGTGTGTGTGTATATATATAAGTCTCAGGGCCTGGACTGTGGTGTGTGTGTATATATATATAAGTCTCAGGGTCTGGACTGTGGTGTCTGTGTGTATATATATATAAGTCTCAGGGCCTGGACTGTGGTGTCTGTGTGTATATATATAAGTCTCAGGGTCTGGACTGTGGTGTGTGTGTGTGTATATATATAAGTCTCAGGGCCTGGACTGTGGTGTCTGTGTGTATATATATAAGTCTCAGGGCATGGACTGTGGTGTCTGTGTGTATATATATAAGTCTCAGGGTCTGGACTGTGGTGTGTCTGTGTGTATATATATAAGTCTCAGGGTCTGGACTGCGGTGTGTGTGTGTATATATATAAGTCTCAGGGCCTGGACTGTGGTGTGTGTGTGTGTATATATATAAGTCTCTGGGCCTGGACTGTGGTGTGTCTGTGTGTATATATATAAGTCTCAGGGCCTGGACTGTGGTGTGTGTGTGTATATATATAAGTCTCAGGGCATGGACTGTGGTGTGTGTGTGTATATATATAAGTCTCAGGGCCTGAACTGTGGTGTGTGTGTGTGTATATATATAAGTCTCAGGGCCTGGACTGTGGTGTGTGTGTGTATATATATAAGTCTCAGGGCCTGGACTGTGGTGTGTGTGTGTGTATATATATAAGTCTCAGGGTCTGGACTGTGGTGTCTGTGTGTATATATATAAGTCTCAGGGTCTGGACTGTGGTGTCGGTGTGTATATATATAAGTCTCAGGGCCTGGACTGTTGTGTGTGTGTGTATATATATAAGTCTCAGGGCATGGACTGTGGTGTGTGTGTATATATATAAGTCTCAGGGTCAGGACTGTGGTGTGTGTGTATATATATATAAGTCTCAGGGCATGGACTGTGGTGTGTGTGTATATATATATAAGTCTCAGGGTCTGGACTGTGGTGTCTGTGTGTATATATATAAGTCTCAGGGCCTGGACTGTGGTGTCTGTGTGTATATATATATATAAGTCTCAGGGTCTGGACTGTGGTGTCTGTGTGTATATATATAAGTCTCAGGGTCTGGACTGTGGTGTCTGTGTGTATATATATAAGTCTCAGTGCATGGACTGTGGTGTGTGTGTATATATATATAAGTCTCAGGGTCTGGACTGTGGTGTGTGTGTGTGTATATATATAAGTCTCAGGGCATGGACTGTGGTGTGTGTGTATATATATATAAGTCTCAGGGCCTGGACTGTGGTGTGTGTGTGTGTATATATATAAGTCTCAGGGCCTGGACTGTGGTGTGTGTGTGTATATATATAAGTCTCAGGGTCTGGACTGTGGTGTGTGTGTATATATATATGTCTCAGGGCATGGACTGTGGTGTGTGTGTATATATATATAAGTCTCAGGGTCTGGACTGTGGTGTGTGTGTGTATATATATAAGTCTCATGGCCTGGACTGTGGTGTGTGTGTGTATATATATATAAGTCTCAGGGCCTGGACTGTGGTGTGTGTGTGTATATATATAAGTCTCAGGGTCTGGACTGTGGTGTCTGTGTGTATATATATAAGTCTCAGGGCCTGGACTGTGGTGTCTGTGTGTATATATATATAAGTCTCAGGGTCTGGACTGTGGTGTGTGTGTGTATATATATAAGTCTCAGTGCCTGGACTGTGGTGTGTGTGTGTGTATATATATAAGTCTCAGGGTCTGGACTGTGGTGTGTGTGTGTATATATATAAGTCTCAGGGCCTGGACTGTGGTGTGTGTGTGTATATATATAAGTCTCAGGGCCTGGACTGTGGTGTCTGTGTGTATATATATAAGTCTCAGGGTCTGGACTGTGGTGTGTGTGTGTATATATATATAAGTCTCAGGGCCTGGACTGTGGTGTGTGTGTGTATATATATAAGTCTCAGGGCATGGACTGTGGTGTGTGTGTGTATATATATAAGTCTCAGGGCCTGGACTGTGGTGTGTGTGTGTGTGTATATATATAATTCTCAGGGCCTGGACTGTGGTGTGTGTGTGTATATATATAAGTCTCAGGGTCTGGACTGTGGTGTGTGTGTGTGTATATATATAAGTCTCAGGGCCTGGACTGTGGTGTCTGTGTATATATATAAGTCTCAGGGTCTGGACTGTGGTGTGTGTGTGTGTATATATATAAGTCTCAGGGTCTGGACTGTGGTGTGTGTGTGTATATATATAAGTCTCAGGGCCTGGACTGTGGTGTGTGTGTGTATATATATAAGTCTCAGGGCCTGGACTGTAGTGTGTGTGTGTATATATATAAGTCTAAGGGTCTGGACTGTGGTGTCTGTGTGTATATATATAAGTCTCAGGGCCTGGACTGTGGTGTCTGTGTGTATATATATAAGTCTCAGGGTCTGGACTGTGGTGTGTGTGTGTGTATATATAAAAGTCTCAGGGCCTGGACTGTGGTGTGTGTGTGTATATATATAAGTCTCAGGGCATGGACTGTGGTGTCTGTGTGTATATATATAAGTCTCAGGGTCTGGACTGTGGTGTGTGTGTGTATATATATAAGTCTCAGGGCCTGGACTGTGGTGTGTGTGTGTATATATATAAGTCTCAGGGCCTGGACTGTGGTGTGTGTGTATATATATATAAGTCTCAGGGTCTGGACTGTGGTGTCTGTGTGTATATATATAAGTCTCAGGGCCTGGACTGTGGTGTCTGTGTGTATATATATAAGTCTCAGGGTCTGGACTGTGGTGTGTGTGTGTGTATATATATAAGTCTCAGGGCCTGGACTGTGGTGTCTGTGTGTATATATATAAGTCTCAGGGTCTGGACTGTGGTGTGTGTGTGTGTATATATATAAGTCTCAGGGTCTGGACTGTGGTGTGTGTGTGTGTATATATATAAGTCTCAGGGTCTGGACTGTGGTGTGAGTGTGTGTATATATATAAGTCTCAGGGCCTGGACTGTGGTGTGTGTGTGTGTATATATATAAGTCTCAGGGCCTGGACTGTGGTGTCTGTGTGTATATATATAAGTCTCAGGGTCTGGACTGTGGTGTGTGTGTGTATATATATATAAGTCTCAGGGTCTGGACTGTGGTGTGAGTGTGTATATATATAAGTCTCGGGGCCTGGACTGTGGTGAGTGTGTGTATATATATATATAAGTCTCAGGGCCTGGACTGTGGTGTCTGTGTGTGTGTATATATATAAGTCTCAGGGCCTGGACTGTGGTGTGTGTGTGTATATATATAAGTCTCTGGGCCTGGACAGTGGTGTGTGTATATATATATATAAGTCTCAGGGTCTGGACTGTGGTGAGTGTGTGTGTGTATATATATAAGTCTCAGGGTCTGGACTGTGGTGTCTGTGTATATATATATAAGTCTCAGGGTCTGGACTGTGGTGTGTGTGTGTGTATATATATAAGTCTCAGGGCCTGGACTGTGGTGTGTGTGTGTATATATATAAGTCTCTGGGTCTGGACTGTGGTGTGTGTGTATATATATATAAGTCTCTGGGCCTGGACTGTGGTGTGTGTGTGTATATATATAAGTCTCAGGGTCTGGACTGTGGTGTCTGTGTGTATATATATAAGTCTCAGGGTCTGGACTGTGGTGTGTGTGTGTGTATATATATAAGTCTCAGGGCCTGGACTGCGGTGTGTGTGTGTATATATATAAGTCTCAGGGTCTGGACTGTGGTGTCTGTGTGTATATATATAAGTCTCAGGGTCTGGACTGTGGTGTGTCTGTGTGTATATATATAAGTCTCAGGGTCTGGACTGCGGTGTGTGTGTGTATATATATATAAGTCTCAGGGCCTGGACTGTGGTGTGTGTGTGTATATATATAAGTCTCAGGGTCTGGACTGTGGTGTCTGTGTGTATTTATATAAGTCTCAGAGTCTGGACTGTGGTGTGTCTGTGTGTATATATATAAGTCTCAGGGTCTGGACTGCGGTGTGTGTGTGTATATATATAAGTCTCAGGGCCTGGACTGTGGTGTGTGTGTGTATATATATAAGTCTCAGGGTCTGGACTGTGGTGTCTGTGTGTATATATTTAAGTCTCAGGGTCTGGACTGCGGTGTGTGTGTGTATATATATAAGTCTCAGGGCCTGGACTGTGGTGTGTGTGTGTATATATATAAGTCTCAGGGTCTGCACTGTGGTGTCTGTGTGTATATATATAAGTCTCAGGGTCTGGACTGTGGTGTGTCTGTTTGTATAGATATAAGTCTCAGGGTCTGGACTGTGGTGTGTGTGTGTATATATATAAGTCTCAGGGCCTGGACTGTGGTGTGTGTGTGTATATATATAAGTCTCAGGGTCTGGACTGTGGTGTCTGTGTGTATATATATAAGTCTCAGGGTCTGGACTGTGGTGTCTGTGTGTATATATATAAGTCTCAGGGTCTGGACTGTGGTGTCTGTGTATATATATATATAAGTCTCAGGGCCTGGACTGTGGTGTGTGTGTATATATATAAGTCTCAGGGTCTTGACTGTGGTGTCTGTGTGTATATATATAAGTCTCAGGGTCTGGACTGTGGTGTGTCTGTGTGTATATATATAAGTCTCAGGGTCTGGACTGCGGTGTGTGTGTGTATATATATAAGTCTCAGGGCCTGGACTGTGGTGTGTGTGTGTATATATATAAGTCTCTGGGCCTGGACTGTGGTGTGTCTGTGTGTATATATATAAGTCTCAGGGCCTGGACTGTGGTGTGTGTGTGTATATATATAAGTCTCAGGGCATGGACTGTGGTGTGTGTGTGTATATATATAAGTCTCAGGGCCTGAACTGTGGTGTGTGTGTGTGTATATATATAAGTCTCAGGGCCTGGACTGTGGTGTGTGTGTGTATATATATAAGTCTCAGGGCCTGGACTGTGGTGTGTGTGTGTGTATATATATAAGTCTCAGGGTCTGGACTGTGGTGTCTGTGTGTATATATATAAGTCTCAGGGTCTGGACTGTGGTGTCGGTGTGTATATATATAAGTCTCAGGGCCTGGACTGTTGTGTGTGTGTGTATATATATAAGTCTCAGGGCATGGACTGTGGTGTGTGTGTATATATATAAGTCTCAGGGTCAGGACTGTGGTGTGTGTGTATATATATATAAGTCTCAGGGCATGGACTGTGGTCTGTGTGTATATATATATAAGTCTCAGAGTCTGGACTGTGGTGTCTGTGTGTATATATATAAGTCTCAGGGCCTGGACTGTGGTGTCTGTGTGTATATATATATAAGTCTCAGGGTCTGGACTGTGGTGTCTGTGTGTATATATATAAGTCTCAGGGTCTGGACTGTGGTGTCTGTGTGTATATATATAAGTCTCAGGGCATGGACTGTGGTGTGTGTGTATATATATATAAGTCTCAGGGTCTGGACTGTGGTGTGTGTGTGTGTATATATATAAGTCTCAGGGCATGGACTGTGGTGTGTGTGTATATATATATAAGTCTCAGGGCCTGGACTGTGGTGTGTGTGTGTGTATATATATAAGTCTCAGGGCCTGGACTGTGGTGTGTGTGTGTATATATATATAAGTCTCAGGGTCTGGACTGTGGTGTGTGTGTATATATATATGTCTCAGGGCATGGACTGTGGTGTGTGTGTATATATATATAAGTCTCAGGGTCTGGACTGTGGTGTGTGTGTGTATATATATAAGTCTCATGGCCAGGACTGTGGTGTGTGTGTGTATATATATAAGTCTCAGGGCCTGGACTGTGGTGTGTGTGTGTATATATATAAGTCTCAGGGTCTGGACTGTGGTGTCTGTGTGTATATATATAAGTCTCAGGGCCTGGACTGTGGTGTCTGTGTGTATATATATATAAGTCCCAGGGTCTGGACTGTGGTGTGTGTGTATATATATATAAGTCTCAGTGCCTGGACTGTGGTGTGTGTGTGTGTATATATATAAGTCTCAGGGTCTGGACTGTGGTGTGTGTGTGTATATATATAAGTCTCAGGGCCTGGACTGTGGTGTGTGTGTGTATATATATAAGTCTCAGGGCCTGGACTGTGGTGTCTGTGTGTATATATATAAATCTCAGGGTCTGGACTGTGGTGTGTGTGTGTATATATATATAAGTCTCAAGGCCTGGACTGTGGTGTGTGTGTGTATATATATAAGTCTCAGGGCATGGACTGTGGTGTGTGTGTGTATATATATAAGTCTCAGGGCCTGGACTGTGGTGTGTGTGTGTGTGTATATATATAAGTCTCAGGGCCTGGACTGTGGTGTGTGTGTCTATATATATAAGTCTCAGGGTCTGGACTGTGGTGTGTGTGTGTGTATATATATAAGTCTCAGGGCCTGGACTGTGGTGTCTGTGTATATATATAAGTCTCAGGGTCTGGACTGTGGTGTGTGTGTGTATATATATAAGTCTCAGGGTCTGGACTGTTGTGAGTGTGTGTGTGTATATATATAAGTCTCAGGGTCTGGACTGTGGTGTCTGTGTATATATATATAAGTCTCAGGGTCTGGACTGTGGTGTGTGTGTGTGTATATATATAAGTCTCAGGGCCTGGACTGTGGTGTGTGTGTGTATATATATAAGTCTCTGGGTCTGGACTGTGGTGTGTGTGTATATATATATAAGTCTCTGGGCCTGGACTGTGGTGTGTGTGTGTATATATATAAGTCTCAGGGTCTGGACTGTGGTGTCTGTGTGTATATATATAAGTCTCAGGGTCTGGACTGTGGTGTGTGTGTGTGTATATATATAAGTCTCAGGGCCTGGACTGCGGTGTGTGTGTGTATATATATAAGTCTCAGGGTCTGGACTGTGGTGTCTGTGTGTATATATATAAGTCTCAGGGTCTGGACTGTGGTGTGTCTGTGTGTATATATATAAGTCTCAGGGTCTGGACTGCGGTGTGTGTGTGTATATATATAAGTCTCAGGGCCTGGACTGTGGTGTGTGTGTGTATATATATAAGTCTCAGGGTCTGGACTGTGGTGTCTGTGTGTATTTATATAAGTCTCAGAGTCTGGACTGTGGTGTGTGTGTGTGTATATATATAAGTCTCAGGGTCTGGACTGCGGTGTGTGTGTGTATATATATAAGTCTCAGGGCCTGGACTGTGGTGTGTGTGTGTATATATATAAGTCTCAGGGTCTGGACTGTGGTGTCTGTGTGTATATATTTAAGTCTCAGGGTCTGGACTGCGGTGTGTGTGTGTATATATATAAGTCTCAGGGCCTGGACTGTGGTGTGTGTGTGTATATATATAAGTCTCAGGGTCTGGACTGTGGTGTCTGTGTGTATATATATAAGTCTCAGGGTCTGGACTGTGGTGTGTCTGTTTGTATATATATAAGTCTCAGGGTCTGGACTGTGGTGTCTGTGTATATATATATATATAAGTCTCAGGGCCTGGACTGTGGTGTGTGTGTATATATATAAGTCTCAGGGTCTTGACTGTGGTGTCTGTGTGTATATATATAAGTCTCAGGGTCTGGACTGTGGTGTGTCTGTGTGTATATATATAAGTCTCAGGGTCTGGACTGCGGTGTGTGTGTGTATATATATAAGTCTCAGGGCCTGGACTGTGGTGTGTGTGTGTATATATATAAGTCTCTGGGCCTGGACTGTGGTGTGTCTGTGTGTATATATATAAGTCTCAGGGCCTGGACTGTGGTGTGTGTGTGTATATATATAAGTCTCAGGGCATGGACTGTGGTGTGTGTGTGTATATATATAAGTCTCAGGGCCTGAACTGTGGTGTGTGTGTGTGTATATATATAAGTCTCAGGGCCTGGACTGTGGTGTGTGTGTGTATATATATAAGTCTCAGGGCCTGGACTGTGGTGTGTGTGTGTGTATATATATAAGTCTCAGGGTCTGGACTGTGGTGTCTGTGTGTATATATATAAGTCTCAGGGTCTGGACTGTGGTGTCGGTGTGTATATATATAAGTCTCAGGGCCTGGACTGTTGTGTGTGTGTGTATATATATAAGTCTCAGGGCATGGACTGTGGTGTGTGTGTATATATATAAGTCTCAGGGTCAGGACTGTGGTGTGTGTGTATATATATATAAGTCTCAGGGCATGGACTGTGGTGTGTGTGTATATATATATAAGTCTCAGTGTCTGGACTGTGGTGTCTGTGTGTATATATATAAGTCTCAGGGCCTGGACTGTGGTGTCTGTGTGTATATATATATAAGTCTCAGGGTCTGGACTGTGGTGTCTGTGTGTATATATATAAGTCTCAGGGTCTGGACTGTGGTGTCTGTGTGTATATATATAAGTCTCAGGGCATGGACTGTGGTGTGTGTGTATATATATATAAGTCTCAGGGTCTGGACTGTGGTGTGTGTGTGTGTATATATATAAGTCTCAGGGCATGGACTGTGGTGTGTGTGTATATATATATAAGTCTCAGGGCCTGGACTGTGGTGTGTGTGTGTGTGTATATATATAAGTCTCAGGGCCTGGACTGTGGTGTGTGTGTGTATATATATATAAGTCTCAGGGTCTGGACTGTGGTGTGTGTGTATATATATATGTCTCTGGGGCATGGACTGTGGTGTGTGTGTATATATATATAAGTCTCAGGGTCTGGACTGTGGTGTGTGTGTGTATATATATAAGTCTCATGGCCTGGACTGTGGTGTGTGTGTGTATATATATAAGTCTCAGGGCCTGGACTGTGGTGTGTGTGTGTATATATATAAGTCTCAGGGTCTGGACTGTGGTGTCTGTGTGTATATATATAAGTCTCAGGGCCTGGACTGTGGTGTCTGTGTGTATATATATATAAGTCTCAGGGTCTGGACTGTGGTGTGTGTGTGTATATATATAAGTCTCAGTGCCTGGACTGTGGTGTGTGTGTGTATATATATAAGTCTCAGGGCCTGGACTGTGGTGTCTGTGTGTATATATATAAGTCTCAGGGTCTGGACTGTGGTGTGTGTGTGTATATATATATAAGTCTCAAGGCCTGGACTGTGGTGTGTGTGTGTATATATATAAGTCTCAGGGCATGGACTGTGGTGTGTGTGTGTATATATATAAGTCTCAGGGCCTGGACTGTGGTGTGTGTGTGTGTGTATATATATAATTCTCAGGGCCTGGACTGTGGTGTGTGTGTGTATATATATAAGTCTCAGGGTCTGGACTGTGGTGTGTGTGTGTGTATATATATAAGTCTCAGGGCCTGGACTGTGGTGTCTGTGTATATATATAAGTCTCAGGATCTGGACTGTGGTGTGTGTGTGTATATATATAAGTCTCAGGGTCTGGACTGTGGTGTGTGTGTGTATATATATAAGTCTCAGGGCCTGGACTGTGGTGTGTGTGTGTATATATATAAGTCTCAGGGCCTGGACTGTGGTGTGTGTGTGTATATATATAAGTCTAAGGGTCTGGACTGTGGTGTCTGTGTGTATATATATAAGTCTCAGGGCCTGGACTGTGGTGTCTGTGTGTATATATATAAGTCTCAGGGTCTGGACTGTGGTGTGTGTGTGTGTATATATATAAGTCTCAGGGCCTGGACTGTGGTGTGTGTGTGTATATATATAAGTCTCAGGGCATGGACTGTGGTGTCTGTGTGTATATATATAAGTCTCAGGGTCTGGACTGTGGTGTGTGTGTGTATATATATAAGTCTCAGGGCCTGGACTGTGGTGTGTGTGTGTATATATATAAGTCTCAGGGCCTGGACTGTGGTGTGTGTGTATATATATATAAGTCTCAGGGTCTGGACTGTGGTGTCTGTGTGTATATATATAAGTCTCAGGGTCTGGACTGTGGTGTCTGTGTGTATATATTTAAGTCTCAGGGCCTGGACTGTGGTGTCTGTGTGTATATATATAAGTCTCAGGGTCTGGACTGTGGTGTGTGTGTGTGTATATATATAAGTCTCAGGGCCTGGACTGTGGTGTCTGTGTGTATATATATAAGTCTCAGGGTCTGGACTGTGGTGTGTGTGTGTGTATATATATAAGTCTCAGGGTCTGGACTGTGGTGTGTGTGTGTGTATATATATAAGTCTCAGGGTCTGGACTGTGGTGTGAGTGTGTGTATATATATAAGTCTCAGGGCCTGGACTGTGGTGTGTGTGTGTGTATATATGTAAGTCTCAGGGCCTGGACTGTGGTGTGTGTGTATATATATAAGTCTCAGGGCCTGGACTGTGGTGCGTGTGTGTGTATATATATAAGTCTCAGGGCCTGGACTGTGGTGTGTGTGTGTGTATATATATAAGTCTCAGGGCCTGGACTGTGGTGAGTGTGTGTATATATATAAGTCTCAGGGCCTGGACTGTGGTGTGTGTGTGTGTATATATAAGTCTCAGGGCCTGGACTGTGGTGTGTGTGTATATATATAAGTCTCAGGGCCTGGACTGTGGTGTGTGTGTGTGTGTATATATATAAGTCTCAGGGCCTGGACTGTGGTGTGTGTGTGTGTATATATAAGTCTCAGGGCCTGGACTGTGGTGTGTGTGTATATATATAAGTCTCAGGGCCTGGACTGTGGTGTGTGTGTGTGTATATATATAAGTCTCAGGGCCTGGACTGTGGTGTGTGTGTGTGTATATATATAAGTCTCAGGGCCTGGACTGTGGGGTCTGTTTGTATATATATAAGTCTCAGGGCCTGGGCTGTGGTGTCTGTGTGTATATATATCAGTCTCAGGGTCTGGACTGTGGTGTGTGTGTGTGTATATATATAAGTCTCAGGGCATGGACTGTGGTGAGTGTGTGTGTATATATATAAGTCTCAGGGCCTGGACTGTGGGGTCTGTTTGTATATATATAAGTCTCAGGGCCTGGACTGTGGTGTCTGTGTGTATATATATAAGTCTCAGGGTCTGGACTGTGGTGTGTGTGTGTATATATATAAGTCTCAGGGCATGGACTGTGGTGAGTGTGTGTGTATATATATAAGTCTCAGTGCCTGGACTGTGGTGCGTGTGTATATATATATAAGTCTCAGGGCCTGGACTGTGGTGTGTGTGTGTGTATATATATAAGTCTCAGAGCCTGGACTGTGGTGTGTGTGTGTGTATATATATAAGTCTCAGGGTCTGGACTGTGGTGTGTGTGTGTATATATAAGTCTCAGGGCCTGGACTGTGGTGTGTGTGTGTATATATAAGTCTCAGGGCCTGGACTGTGGTGTGTGTGTGTATATATAAGTCTCAGGGCCTGGACTGTGGTGCGTGTGTATATATATAAGTCTCAGGGCCTGGACTGTGGTGTGTGTGTGTATATATAAGTCTCAGGGCCTGGACTGTGGTGCGTGTGTATATATATAAGTCTCAGGGTCTGGACTGTGGTGAGTTTGTGTGTATATATATAAGTCTCAGGGTCTGGACTGTGGAGAGTGTGTGTATATATATAAGTCTCAGGGCCTGGACTGTGGTGTGTGTGTGTGTATATATATAAGTCTCAGGGCCTGGACTGTGGTATGTGTGTGTATATATATAAGTCTCAGGGCCTGGACTGTGGTGTGTGTGTGTATATATATAAGTCTCAGGGTCTGGACTGTGGTGTGTGTGTGTATATATATAAGTCTCAGGGCATGGACTGTGGTGTGTGTGTGTGTATATATAAGTCTCAGGGCATGGACTGTGGTGTGTGTGTGTGTATATATAAGTCTCAGGGCCTGGACTGTGGTGTGTGTGTGTATATATATAAGTCTCAGGGCATGGACTGTGGTGTGAGTGTATATATATATAAGTCTCAGGGTCTGGACTGTGGTGTGTGTGTGTGTATATATATAAGTCTCAAGGCCTGGACTGTGGTGTGTGTGTATATATATAAGTCTCAGGGCCTGGACTGTGGTGTGTGTGTGTGTATATATATAAGTCTCAGGGCCTGGACTGTGGCGTGTGTGTGTGTATATATAAGTCTCAGGGCCTGGACTGTGGTGTGTGTGTATATATATAAGTCTCAGGGCCTGGACTGTGGTGTGTGTGTGTGTATATATATAAGTCTCAGGGCCTGGACTGTGGTGTGTGTGTGTGTATATATATAAGTCTCAGGGCCTGGACTGTGGGGTCTGTTTGTATATATATATAAGTCTCAGGGCCTGGACTGTGGTGTCTGTGTGTATATATATAAGTCGCAGGGTCTGGACTGTGGTGTGTGTGTGTATATATATAAGTCTCAGGGCATGGACTGTGGTGAGTGTGTGTGTATATATATAAGTCTCAGGGCCTGGACTGTGGGGTCTGTTTGTATATATATAAGTCTCAGGGCCTGGACTGTGGTGTCTGTGTGTATATATATAAGTCTCAGGGTCTGGAGTGTGGTGTGTGTGTGTATATATATAAGTCTCAGGGCATGGACTGTGGTGAGTGTGTGTGTATATATATAAGTCTCAGTGCCTGGACTGTGGTGCGTGTGTATATATATATAAGTCTCAGGGCCTGGACTGTGGTGTGTGTGTGTATATATATATAAGTCTCAGGGCCTGGACTGTGGTGTGTGTGTGTGTATATATATAAGTCTCAGGGCCTGGACTGTGGTGTGTGTGTGTGTATATATATAAGTCTCAGGGTCTGGACTGTGGTGTGTGTGTGTATATATAAGTCTCAGGGCCTGGACTGTGGTGTCTGTGTGTATATATATAAGTCTCAGGGCCTGGACTGTGGTGTGTGTGTGTATATATAAGTCTCAGGGCCTGGACTGTGGTGCGTGTGTATATATATAAGTCTCAGGGCCTGGACTGTGGTGTGTGTGTGTATATATAAGTCTCAGGGCCTGGACTGTGGTGCGTGTGTATATATATAAGTCTCAGGGTCTGGACTGTGGTGAGTGTGTGTGTATATATATAAGTCTCAGGGCCTGGACTGTGGTGCGTGTGTATATATATAAGTCTCAGGGCCTGGACTGTGGTGTGTGTGTGTATATATAAGTCTCAGGGCCTGGACTGTGGTGCGTGTGTATATATATAAGTCTCAGGGTCTGGACTGTGGTGAGTGTGTGTGTATATATATAAGTCTCAGGGTCTGGACTGTGGAGAGTGTGTGTATATATATAAGTCTCAGGGCCTGGACTGTGGTATGTGTGTGTATATATATAAGTCTCAGGGCCTGGACTGTGGTGTGTGTGTGTATATATATAAGTCTCAGGGTCTGGACTGTGGTGTGTGTGTGTATATATATAAGTCTCAGGGCATGGACTGTGGTGTGTGTGTGTGTATATATAAGTCTCAGGGCATGGACTGTGGTGTGTGTGTGTGTATATATAAGTCTCAGGGCCTGGACTGTGGTGTGTGTGTGTATATATATAAGTCTCAGGGCATGGACTGTGGTGTGTGTGTATATATATATAAGTCTCAGGGTCTGGACTGTGGTGTGTGTGTGTATATATATAAGTCTCAGGGCATGGACTGTGGTGTGTGTGTGTGTATATATATAAGTCTCAGGGCATGGACTGTGGTGAGTGTGTGTGTGTGTATATATATAAGTCTCAGGGTCTGGACTGTGGTGTGTGTGTGTATATATATATAAGTCTCAGGGCCTGGACTGTGGTGTATGTGTGTGTATATATATAAGTCTCAGGGCATGGACTGTGGTGTGTGTGTGTTTATATATAAGTCTCAGGGCATGGACTGTGGTGTGTGTGTGTATATATATAAGTCTCAGGGCCTGGACTGTGGTGTGTGTGTGTATATATATAAGTCTCAGGGCCTGGACTGTGGTGTGTGTGTGTGTATATATATATAAGTCTCAGGGTCTGGACTGTGGTGTGTGTGTGTATATATATAAGTCTCAGGGCCTGGACTGTGGTGTGTGTGTGTGTATATATATAAGTCTCAGGGCATGGACTGTGGTGAGTGTGTGTGTGTGTATATATATAAGTCTCAGGGCCTGGACTGTGGTGTGTGTGTGTATATATATAAGTCTCAGGGCCTGGACTGTGGTGTGTGTGTGTATATATAAGTCTCAGGGCCTGGACTGTGGTGCGTGTGTATATATATAAGTCTCAGGGCCTGGACTGTGGTGTGTGTGTGTGTATATATAAGTCTCAGGGCCTGGACTGTGGTGTGTGTGTATATATATAAGTCTCAGGGCCTGGACTGTGGTGTGTGTGTGTGTATATATATAAGTCTCAGGGCCTGGACTGTGGTGTGTGTGTGTGTATATATATAAGTCTCAGGGCCTGGACTGTGGGGTCTGTTTGTATATATATAAGTCTCAGGGCCTGGACTGTGGAGTCTGTGTGTATATATATCAGTCTCAGGGTCTGGACTGTGGTGTGTGTGTGTGTATATATATAAGTCTCAGGGCATGGACTGTGGTGAGTGTGTGTGTATATATATAAGTCTCAGGGCCTGGACTGTGGGGTCTGTTTGTATATATATAAGTCTCAGGGCCTGGACTGTGGTGTCTGTGTGTATATATATAAGTCTCAGGGTCTGGACTGTGGTGTGTGTGTGTATATATATAAGTCTCAGGGCATGGACTGTGGTGAGTGTTTGTGTATATATATAAGTCTCAGTGCCTGGACTGTGGTGCGTGTGTATATATATATAAGTCTCAGGGCCTGGACTGTGGTGTGTGTGTGTGTATATATATAAGTCTCAGGGCCTGGACTGTGGTGTGTGTGTGTGTATATATATAAGTCTCAGGGCCTGGACTGTGGTGTGTGTGTGTGTATATATATAAGTCTCAGGGTCTGGACTGTGGTGTGTGTGTGTGTATATATATAAGTCTCAGGGCCTGGACTGTGGTGTGTGTGTGTGTATATATATAAGTCTCAGGGTCTGGACTGTGGTGTGTGTGTGTATATATAAGTCTCAGGGCCTGGACTGTGGTGTGTGTGTGTATATATAAGTCTCAGGGCCTGGACTGTGGTGTGTGTGTGTATATATAAGTCTCAGGGCCTGGACTGTGGTGCGTGTGTATATATATAAGTCTCAGGGCCTGGACTGTGGTGTGTGTGTGTATATATAAGTCTCAGGGCCTGGACTGTGGTGCGTGTGTATATATATAAGTCTCAGGGTCTGGACTGTGGTGAGTTTGTGTGTATATATATAAGTCTCAGGGCCTGGACTGTGGTGTGTGTGTGTGTGTATATATAAGTCTCAGGGCCTGGACTGTGGTATGTGTGTGTATATATATAAGTCTCAGGGCCTGGACTGTGGTGTGTGTGTGTATATATATAAGTCTCAGGGTCTGGACTGTGGTGTGTGTGTGTATATATATAAGTCTCAGGGCATGGACTGTGGTGTGTGTGTGTGTATATATAAGTCTCAGGGCATGGACTGTGGTGTGTGTGTGTGTATATATAAGTCTCAGGGCCTGGACTGTGGTGTGTGTGTGTATATATATAAGTCTCAGGGCATGGACTGTGGTGTGTGTGTGTATATATATAAGTCTCAAGGCCTGGACTGTGGTGTGTGTGTATATATATAAGTCTCAGGGCCTGGACTGTGGTGTGTGTGTGTGTATATATATAAGTCTCAGGGCCTGGACTGTGGTGTGTGTGTGTGTATATATAAGTCTCAGGGCCTGGACTGTGGTGTGTGTGTATATATATAAGTCTCAGGGCCTGGACTGTGGTGTGTGTGTGTGTATATATATAAGTCTCAGGGCGTGGACTGTGGTGTGTGTGTGTGTATATATATAAGTCTCAGGGCCTGGACTGTGGGGTCTGTTTGTATATATATAAGTCTCAGGGCCTGGACTGTGGTGTCTGTGTGTATATATATAAGTCGCAGGGTCTGGACTGTGGTGTGTGTGTGTATATATATAAGTCTCAGGGCATGGACTGTGGTGAGTCTGTGTGTATATATATATAAGTCTCAGGGCCTGGACTGTGGGGTCTGTTTGTATATATATAAGTCTCAGGGCCTGGACTGTGGTGTCTGTGTGTATATATATAAGTCTCAGGGTCTGGAGTGTGGTGTGTGTGTGTATATATATAAGTCTCAGGGCATGGACTGTGGTGAGTGTGTGTGTATATATATAAGTCTCAGTGCCTGGACTGTGGTGCGTGTGTATATATATATAAGTCTCAGGGCCTGGACTGTGGTGTGTGTGTGTGTATATATATAAGTCTCAGGGCCTGGACTGTGGTGTGTGTGTGTGTATATATATAAGTCTCAGGGTCTGGACTGTGGTGTGTGTGTGTATATATAAGTCTCAGGGCCTGGACTGTGGTGTCTGTGTGTATATATATAAGTCTCAGGGCCTGGACTGTGGTGTGTGTGTGTATATATAAGTCTCAGGGCCTGGACTGTGGTGCGTGTGTATATATATAAGTCTCAGGGCCTGGACTGTGGTGTGTGTGTGTATATATAAGTCTCGGGGCCTGGACTGTGGTGCGTGTGTATATATATAAGTCTCAGGGTCTGGACTGTGGTGAGTGTGTGTGTATATATATAAGTCTCAGGGCCTGGACTGTGGTGCGTGTGTATATATATAAGTCTCAGGGCCTGGACTGTGGTGTGTGTGTGTATATATAAGTCTCAGGGCCTGGACTGTGGTGCGTGTGTATATATATAAGTCTCAGGGTCTGGACTGTGGTGAGTGTGTGTGTATATATATAAGTCTCAGGGTCTGGACTGTGGAGAGTGTGTGTATATATATAAGTCTCAGGGCCTGGACTGTGGTGTGTGTGTGTGTGTATATATAAGTCTCAGGGCCTGGACTGTGGTATGTGTGTGTATATATATAAGTCTCAGGGCCTGGACTGTGGTGTGTGTGTGTATATATATAAGTCTCAGGGTCTGGACTGTGGTGTGTGTGTGTATATATATAAGTCTCAGGGCATGGACTGTGGTGTGTGTGTGTGCATATATAAGTCTCAGGGCATGGACTGTGGTGTGTGTGTGTGTATATATAAGTCTCAGGGCCTGGACTGTGGTGTGTGTGTGTATATATATAAGTCTCAGGGCATGGACTGTGGTGTGTGTGTATATATATATAAGTCTCAGGGTCTGGACTGTGGTGTGTGTGTGTATATATATAAGTCTCAGGGCATGGACTGTGGTGTGTGTGTGTGTATATATATAAGTCTCAGGGCATGGACTGTGTGTGTGTGTGTATATATATAAGTCTCAGGGTCTGGACTGTGGTGTGTGTGTGTATATATATAAGTCTCAGGGCCTGGACTGTGGTGTGTGTGTGTGTATATATATAAGTCTCAGGGCATGGACTGTGGTGTGTGTGTGTGTATATATAAGTCTCAGGGCATGGACTGTGGTGTGTGTGTGTATATATATAAGTCTCAGGGCCTGGACTGTGGTGTGTGTGTGTATATATATAAGTCTCAGGGCCTGGACTGTGGTGTGTGTGTGTGTATATATATAAGTCTCAGGGTCTGGACTGTGGTGTGTGTGTGTATATATATAAGTCTCAGGGCCTGGACTGTGGTGTGTGTGTGTGTATATATATAAGTCTCAGGGCATGGACTGTGGTGAGTGTGTGTGTGTGTATATATATAAGTCTCAGGGCCTGGACTGTGGTGTGTGTGTGTATATATATAAGTCTCAGGGCATGGACTGTGGTGTGTGTGTGTGTATATATAAGTCTCAGGGCATGGACTGTGGTGTGTGTGTGTGTATATATATAAGTCTCAGGGCCTGGACTGTGGTGTGTGTGTGTATATATATAAGTCTCAGGGCCTGGACTGTGGTGTGTGTGTGTATATATATAAGTCTCAGGGCCTGGACTGTGGTGTGTGTGTGTGTATATATAAGTCTCAGGGCATGGACTGTGGTGTGTGTGTGTGTATATATATAAGTCTCAGGGCCTGGACTGTGGTGTGTGTGTGTATATATAAGTCTCAGGGCATGGACTGTGGTGTGTGTGTATATATATAAGTCTCAGGGCCTGGACTGTGGTGTGTGTGTGTGTATATATATAAGTCTCAGGGCCTGGACTGTGGTGTGTGTGTGTATATATAAGTCTCAGGGTCTGGACTGTGGTGTGAGTGTGTATATATAAGTCTCAGGGTCTGGACTGTGGTGTGTGTATATATATATAAGTCTCAGGGCATGGACTGTGGTGTGTGTGTGTGTATATATATAAGTCTCAGGGTTTGGACTGTGGTGTGTGTGTATATATATAAGTCTCAGGGCCTGGACTGTGGTGTGTGTGTGTATATATAAGTCTCAGGGCATGGACTGTGGTGTGTGTGTATATATATAAGTCTCAGGGCCTGGACTGTGGTGTGTGTGTGTGTATATATATAAGTCTCAGGGCCTGGACTGTGGTGTGTGTGTGTGTATGTATAAGTCTCAGGGTCTGGACTGTGGTGTGTGTGTATATATATAAGTCTCAGGGTCTGGACTGTGGTGTGTGTGTATATATATAAGTCTCAGGGCCTGGACTGTTGTGTGTGTGTATATATATATATATAAGTCTCAGGGCATGGACTGTGGTGTGTGTGTGTGTATATATATAAGTCTCAGGGTCTGGACTGTGGTGTGTGTGTGTGTATATATATAAGTCTCAGGGCATGGATTGTGGTGTGTGTGTGTGTATATATATAAGTATCAGGGTCTGGACTGTGGTGTGTGTGTATATATATAAGTCTCAGGGCCTGGACTGTGGTGTGTGTGTGTATATATATAAGTCTCAGGGCCTGGACTGTGGTGTGTGTGTGTATATATATAAGTCTCTGGGCCTGGACTGTGGTGTGTCTGTGTATATATATAAGTCTCAGGGCCTGGACGGTGGTGTGTGTGTGTATATATATAAGTCTCAGGGCATGGACTGTGGTGTGTCTGTGTGTATATATATAAGTCTCAGGGCCTGGACTGTGGTGAGTGTGTGTGTATATATATAAGTCTCAGGGCCTGGACTGTGGTGTGTGTGTGTGTATATATATAAGTCTCAGGGCATGGACTGTGGTGTCTGTGTGTATATATATAAGTCTCAGGGCCTGGACTGTGGTGTGTGTGTGTATATATATAAGTCTCAGGGCATGGACTGTGGTGTGTGGGTGTGTATATATATAAGTCTCAGGGTCTGGACTGTGGTGTGTGTGTATATATAGATATAAGTCTCAGGGCATGGACTGTGGTATGTGTGTGTGTATATATATAAGACTCAGGGCCTGGACTGTGGTGTGTCTGTGTATATATATAAGTCTCAGGGCCTGGACGTTGGTGTGTGTGTGTATATATATAAGTCTCAGGGCCTGGACTGTGGTGTGTGTGTGTATATATATAAGTCTCAGGGCATGGACTGTGGTGTGTGTGTGTGTATATATATAAGTCTCAGGGCATGGACTGTGGTGTGTGTGTGTGTATATATAAGTCTCAGGGCATGGACTGTGGTGTGTGTGTGTATATATATAAGTCTCAGGGCATGGACTGTGGTGTGTGTGTGTATATATATAGGTCTCAGGGAATGGACTGTGGTGTGTGTGTGTATATATAAGTCTCAGGGCCTGGACTGTGGTGTGTGTGTGTGTATATATATAAGTCTCAGGGCCTGGACCGTGGTGTGTGTGTGTGTATATATATAAGTCTCTGGGCCTGGACTGTGGTGTGTGTGTGTGTATATATATAAGTATCAGGGCCTGGACTGTGGTGTGTGTGTGTATATATATAAGTCTCAGGGCCTGGACTGTGGTGTGTGTGTGTGTATATATATAAGTCTCTGGGCCTGGACTGTGGTGTGTGTGTGTATATATATAAGTCTCAGGGCATGGACTGTGTTGTGTGTGTGTATATATATAAGTCTCAGGGCCTGGACTGTGGTGTGTGTGTGTGTATATATATAAGTCTCTGGGCCTGGACTGTGGTGTGTGTGTGTGTATGTATATATATAAGTCTCAGGGCCTGGACTGTGGTGTGTGTGTGTGTATGTATATATATAAGTCTCAGGGCCTGGACTGTGGTGTGTGTGTGTGTATATCTATAAGTCTCAGGGCCTGGTCTGTGGTGTGTGTGTGTATATATATAAGTCTCAGGGCCTGGACTGTGGTGTGTGTGTGTGTATATATATAAGTCTCTGGGCCTGGACTGTGGTGTGTGTGTGTGTATATATATAAGTCTCAGGGCATGGACTGTGGTGTGTGTGTGTATATGTATAAGTCTCAGGGCCTGGACTGTGGTGTGTGTGTGTGTATATATATAAGTCTCAGGGCATGGACTGTGGTGTGTGTGTGTATATATATAAGTCTCAGGGCCTGGACTGTGGTGTGTGTGTGTGTATATAAAAAAGTCTCTGGGCCTGGACTGTGGTGTGTGTGTGTGTATGTATATATATAAGTCTCAGGGCCTGGACTGTGGTGTGTGTGTGTGTATATATATAAGTCTCAGGGCCTGGACTGTGGTGTGTGTGTGTATATATATATAAGTCTCAGGGCCTGGACTGTGGTGTGTGTGTGTGTATATATATGAGTCTCAGGGCCTGGACTGTGCTGTGTGTGTGTATATATATAAGTCTCAGGGCCTGGACTGTGGTGAGTGTGTGTATATATATATAAGTCTCAGGGCCTGGACTGTGGTGTGTGTGTGTGTATATATATAAGTCTCAGGGCCTGGACTGTGGTGTGTGTGTGTGTATATATATAAGTCTCAGGGCCTGGACTGTGGTGTGTGTGTGTGTATGTATATATATAAGTCTCAGGGCCTGGACTGTGGTGTGTGTGTGTGTATATATATAAGTCTCAGGGCCTGGACTGTGGTGTGTGTGTATATATATATAAGTCTCAGGGCCTGGACTGTGGTGAGTGTGTGTATATATATATAAGTCTCAGGGCCTGGACTGTGGTGTGTGTGTGTATATATATAAGTCTCAGGGCCTGGACTGTGGTGTGTGTGTGTGTATATATATAAGTCTCAGGGCCTGGACTGTGGTGTGTGTGTGTGTATATATAAGTCTCAGGGCCTGGACTGTGGTGTGTGTGTATATATATAAGTCTCAGGGCCTGGACTGTGGTGTGTGTGTGTGTATATATATAAGTCTCAGGGCCTGGACTGTGGGGTCTGTTTGTATATATATAAGTCTCAGGGCCTTGACTGTGGTGTCTGTGTGTATATATATAAGTCTCAGGGTCTGGACTGTGGTGTGTGTGTGTGTATATATATATAAGTCTCAGGGCATGGACTGTGGTGAGTGTGTGTGTATATATATAAGTCTCAGGGCCTGGACTGTGGGGTCTGTTTGTATATATATAAGTCTCAGGGCCTGGACTGTGGTGTCTGTGTGTATATATATAAGTCTCAGGGTCTGGACTGTGGTGTGTGTGTGTATATATATAAGTCTCAGGGCATGGACTGTGGTGAGTGTGTGTGTATATATATAAGTCTCAGTGCCTGGACTGTGGTGCGTGTGTATATATATATAAGTCTCAGGGCCTGGACTGTGGTGTGTGTGTGTGTATATATATAAGTCTCAGGGCCTGGACTGTGGTGTGTGTGTGTGTATATATATAAGTCTCAGGGTCTGGACTGTGGTGTGTGTGTGTATATATAAGTCTCAGGGCCTGGACTGTGGTGTCTGTGTGTATATATATAAGTCTCAGGGCCTGGACTGTGGTGTGTGTGTGTATATATAAGTCTCAGGGCCTGGACTGTGGTGCGTGTGTATATATATAGGTCTCAGGGCCTGGACTGTGGTGTGTGTGTGTATATATAAGTCTCAGGGCCTGGACTGTGGTGCGTGTGTATATATATAAGTCTCAGGGTCTGGACTGTGGTGAGTGTGTGTGTATATATATAAGTCTCAGGGTCTGGACTGTGGAGAGTGTGTGTATATATATAAGTCTCAGGGCCTGGACTGTGGTGTGTGTGTGTGTGTATATATAAGTCTCAGGGCCTGGACTGTGGTATGTGTGTGTATATATATAAGTCTCAGGGCCTGGACTGTGGTGTGTGTGTGTATATATATAAGTCTCAGGGTCTGGACTGTGGTGTGTGTGTGTATATATATAAGTCTCAGGGCATGGACTGTGGTGTGTGTGTGTGTATATATAAGTCTCAGGGCATGGACTGTGGTGTGTGTGTGTGTATATATAAGTCTCAGGGCCTGGACTGTGGTGTGTGTGTGTATATATATAAGTCTCAGGGCATGGACTGTGGTGTGTGTGTATATATATATAAGTCTCAGGGTCTGGACTGTGGTGTGTGTGTGTATATATATAAGTCTCAGGGTCTGGACTGTGGTGTGTGTGTGTATATATATAAGTCTCAGGGCATGGACTGTGGTGTGTGTGTGTGTATATATAAGTCTCATGGCATGGACTGTGGTGTGTGTGTGTGTATATATATAAGTCTCAGGGCCTGGACTGTGGTGTGTGTGTGTATATATATAAGTCTCAGGGCCTGGACTGTGGTGTGTGTGTGTATATATATAGGTCTCAGGGCCTGGACTGTGGTGTGTGTGTGTATATATAAGTGTCAGGGCATGGACTGTGGTGTGTGTGTGTATATATATATAAGTCTCAGGGCCTGGACTGTGGTGTGTGTGTGTATATATAAGTGTCAGGGCATGGACTGTGGTGTGTGTGTGTATATATATATAGGTCTCAGGGCCTGGACTGTGGTGTGTGTGTGTATATCTAAGTCTCAGGGCATGGACTGTGGTGTGTGTGTGTATATATAAGTGTCAGGGCATGGACTGTGGTGTGTGTGTGTATACATATAAGTCTCAGGGCCTGGACTGTGGTGTGTGTGTGTGTATATATATAAGTCTCAGGGCCTGGACTGTGGTGTGTGTGTGTATATATAAGTCTCAGGGTCTGGACTGTGGTGTGTGTGTGTATATATAAGTCTCAGGGTCTGGACTGTGGTGTGTGTGTATATATATAAGTCTCAGGGCCAGGACTGTGGTGTGTGTGTATATATATATAAGTCTCAGGGCCTGGACTGTGGTGTGTGTGTGTATATATAAGTCTCAGGGCATGGACTGTGGTGTGTGTGTATACATATAAGTCTCAGGGCCTGGACGGTGGTCTGTGTGTGTGTATATATATAAGTCTCAGGGCCTGGACTGTGGTGTGTGTGTGTATATATAAGTCTCAGGGTCTGGACTGTGGTGTGTGTGTGTATATATAAGTCTCAGGGTCTGGACTGTGGTGTGTGTGTATATATATATAAGTCTCAGGGCATGGACTGTGCTGTGTGTGTGTGTATATATATAAGTCTCAGGGTCTGGACTGTGGTGTGTGTGTATATATATAAGTCTCAGGGTCTGGACTGTGGTGTGTGTGTGTATATATAAGTCTCAGGGTCTGGACTGTGGTGTGTGTGTGTATATATAAGTCTCAGGGTCTGGACTGTGGTGTGTGTGTATATATATAAGTCTCAGGGCCTGGACTGTGGTGTGTGTGTGTATATATAAGTCTCAGGGTCTGGACTGTGGTGTGTGTGTGTATATATAAGTCTCAGGGTCTGGACTGTGGTGTGTGTGTATATATATATATAAGTCTCAGGGCCTGGACTGTGGTGTGTGTGTGTATATATAAGTCTCAGGGCCTGGACTGTGGTGTGTGTGTGTATATATAAGTCTCAGGGTCTGGACTGTGGTGTGTGTGTGTATATATAAGTCTCAGGGTCTGGACTGTGGTGTGTGTGTATATATATAAGTCTCAGGGCCTGGACTGTGGTGTGTGTCTGTGTATATATAAGTCTCAGGGCATGGACTGTGGTGTGTGTGTATATATATATAAGTCTCAGGGCCTGGACTGTGGTGTGTGTGTGTGTATATATATATAAGTCTCAGGGCCTGGACTGTGGTGTGTGTGTGTGTATGTATATATATAAGTCTCAGGGCCTGGACTGTGGTGTGTGTGTGTGTATATATATAAGTCTCAGGGCCTGGACTGTGGTGTGTGTGTGTATATATATATAAGTCTCAGGGCCTGGACTGTGGTGTGTGTGTGTGTATATATATGAGTCTCAGGGCCTGGACTGTGGTGTGTGTGTGTGTATATATATAAGTCTCAGGGCCTGGACTGTGGTGAGTGTGTGTATATATATATAAGTCTCAGGGCCTGGACTGTGGTGTGTGTGTGTGTATATATACAAGTCTCAGGGCCTGGACTGTGGTGTGTGTGTGTGTATGTATATATATAAGTCTCAGGGCCTGGACTGTGGTGTGTGTGTGTGTATATATATAAGTCTCAGGGCCTGGACTGTGGTGTGTGTGTGTATATATATAAGTCTCAGGGCCTGGACTGTGGTGTGTGTGTGTGTATATATATAAGTCTCAGGGCCTGGACTGTGCTGTGTGTGTGTATATATATAAGTCTCAGGGCCTGGACTGTGGTGAGTGTGTGTATATATATATAAGTCTCAGGGCCTGGACTGTGGTGTGTGTGTGTATATATATAAGTCTCAGGGCCTGGACTGTGGTGTGTGTGTGTGTATATATATATAAGTCTCAGGGCCTGGACTGTGGTGTGTGTGTGTGTATATATAAGTCTCAGGGCCTGGACTGTGGTGTGTGTGTATATGTATAAGTCTCAGGGCCTGGACTGTGGTGTGTGTGTGTGTATATATATAAGTCTCAGGGCCTGGACTGTGGGGTCTGTTTGTATATATATAAGTCTCAGGGCCTTGACTGTGGTGTCTGTGTGTATATATATAAGTCTCAGTGTCTGGACTGTGGTGTGTGTGTGTGTATATATATAAGTCTCAGGGCATGGACTGTGGTGAGTGTGTGTGTATATATATAAGTCTCAGGGCCTGGACTGTGGGGTCTGTTTATATATATATAAGTCTCAGGGCCTGGACTGTGGTGTCTGTGTGTATATATATAAGTCTCAGGGTCTGGACTGTGGTGTGTGTGTGTATATATATATAAGTCTCAGGGTCTGGACTGTGGTGTGTGTGTGTATATATAAGTCTCAGGGCCTGGACTGTGGTGTCTGTGTGTATATATATAAGTCTCAGGGCATGGACTGTGGTGTGTGTGTGTGTATATATATAAGTCTCAGGGTCTGGACTGTGGTGTGTGTGTGTATATATATAAGTCTCAGGGCATGGACTGTGGTGAGTCTGTGTGTATATATATAAGTCTCAGTGCCTGGACTGTGGTGTGTGTGTGTATATATATAAGTCTCAGGGCCTGGACTGTGGGGTGTGTGTGTGTATATATATAAGTCTCAGGGCCTGGATTGTGGTGTGTGTGTGTGTATGTATATATATAAGTCTCAGGGCCTGGACTGTGGTGTGTGTGTGTGTATATATATAAGTCTCAGGGCCTGGACTGTGGTGTGTGTGTGTATATATATAAGTCTCAGGGCCTGGACTGTGGTGTGTGTGTGTGTATATATATAAGTCTCAGGGCCTGGACTGTGCTGTGTGTGTGTATATATATAAGTCTCAGGGCCTGGACTGTGGTGAGTGTGTGTATATATATATAAGTCTCAGGGCCTGGACTGTGGTGTGTGTGTGTATATATATAAGTCTCAGGGCCTGGACTGTGGTGTGTGTGTGTGTATATATATAAGTCTCAGGGCCTGGACTGTGGTGTGTGTGTGTATATATATATAAGTCTCAGGGCCTGGACTGTGGTGTGTGTGTGTGTATATATATAAGTCTCAGGGCCTGGATTGTGGTGTGTGTGTGTGTATGTATATATATAAGTCTCAGGGCCTGGACTGTGGTGTGTGTGTGTGTATATATATAAGTCTCAGGGCCTGGACTGTGGTGTGTGTGTGTATATATATAAGTCTCAGGGCCTGGAGTGTGGTGTGTGTGTGTGTATATATATAAGTCTCAGGGCCTGGACTGTTCTGTGTGTGTGTATATATATAAGTCTCAGGGCCTGGACTGTGGTGAGTGTGTGTATATATATATAAGTCTCAGGGCCTGGACTGTGGTGTGTGTGTGTGTACATATATAAGTCTCAGGGCATGGACTGTGGTGTGTGTGTGTGTATATATATAATTCTCAGGGACTGGACGGTGGTGTGTGTGTGTGTATGTATATATATAAGTCTCAGGGCCTGGACTGTGGTGTGTGTGTGTGTATATATAAGTCTCAGGGCCTGGACCGTGGTGTATGTGTGTGTATATATAAGTCTCAGGGCCTGGACTGTGGTGTGTGTGTGTGTATATATATAAGTCTCAGGGCATGGACTGTGGTGTGTGTGTGTATATATATATAAGTCTCAGGGCCTGGACTGTGGTGTGTGTGTGTATATATATATAAGTCTCAGGGCCTGGACTGTGGTGTGTGTGTGTGTATGTATATATATAAGTCTCAGGGCCTGGACTGTGGTGTGTGTGTGTGTATATATATAAGTCTCAGGGCCTGGACCGTGGTGTGTGTGTGTGTATGTATATAAGTCTCAGGGCCTGGACTGTGGTGTGTGTGTGTCTATGTATATATATAAGTCTCAGGGCCTGGACTGTGGTGTGTGTGTGTATATATATATAAGTCTCAGGGCCTGGACTGTGGTGTGTGTGTGTTTATATATATATATAAGTCTCAGGGCCTGGACTGTGGTGTGTGTGTGTGTATATATATAAGTCTCAGGGCCTGGACTGTGGTGTGTGTGTGTGTGTATATATATATATAAGTCTCAGGGCCTGGACTGTGGTGTGTGTGTGTGTATATATATAAGTCTCAGGGCCTGGACTGTGGTGTGTGTGTGTATATATTTATATATATAAGTCTCAGGGCCTGGACTGTGGTGTGTGTGTGTGTATATATATAAGTCTCAGGGCCTGGACTGTGGTGTGTGTGTGTGTATGTATATATATAAGTCTCAGGGCCTGGACTGTGGTGTGTGTGTGTATATATATATAAGTCTCAGGGCCTGGACTGTGGTGTGTGTGTGTGTATGTATATATATAAGTCTCAGGGCCTGGACTGTGGTGTGTGTGTGTGTATATATATAAGTCTCAGGGCCTGGACTGTGGTGTGTGTGTGTATATATATAAGTCTCAGGGCCTGGACTGTGGTGAGTGTGTGTATATATATATAAGTCTCAGGGCCTGGACCGTGGTGTGTGTGTATATATATAAGTCTCAGGGCCTGGACTGTGGTGTGTGTGTATATATATATATAAGTCTCAGGGCATGGACTGTGGTGAGTGTGTGTGTATATATATAAGTCTCAGGGCCTGGACTGTGGGGTCTGTTTGTATATATATAAGTCTCAGGGCCTGGACTGTGGTGTCTGTGTGTATATATATAAGTCTCAGGGTCTGGACTGTGGTGTGTGTGTGTATATATATATAAGTCTCAGGGTCTGGACTGTGGTGTGTGTGTGTATATATAAGTCTCAGGGCCTGGACTGTGGTGTCTGTGTGTATATATATAAGTCTCAGGGCATGGACTGTGGTGTGTGTGTGTGTATATATATAAGTCTCAGGGTCTGGACTGTGGTGTGTGTGTGTATATATATAAGTCTCAGGGCATGGACTGTGGTGAGTCTGTGTGTATATATATAAGTCTCAGTGCCTGGACTGTGGTGTGTGTGTGTATATATATAAGTCTCAGGGCCTGGACTGTGGGGTGTGTGTGTGTATATATATAAGTCTCAGGGCCTGGATTGTGGTGTGTGTGTGTGTATGTATATATATAAGTCTCAGGGCCTGGACTGTGGTGTGTGTGTGTGTATATATATAAGTCTCAGGGCCTGGACTGTGGTGTGTGTGTGTATATATATAAGTCTCAGGGCCTGGACTGTGGTGTGTGTGTGTGTATATATATAAGTCTCAGGGCCTGGACTGTGCTGTGTGTGTGTATATATATAAGTCTCAGGGCCTGGACTGTGGTGAGTGTGTGTATATATATATAAGTCTCAGGGCCTGGACTGTGGTGTGTGTGTGTATATATATAAGTCTCAGGGCCTGGACTGTGGTGTGTGTGTGTGTATATATATAAGTCTCAGGGCCTGGACTGTGGTGTGTGTGTGTATATATATATAAGTCTCAGGGCCTGGACTGTGGTGTGTGTGTGTGTATATATATAAGTCTCAGGGCCTGGATTGTGGTGTGTGTGTGTGTATGTATATATATAAGTCTCAGGGCCTGGACTGTGGTGTGTGTGTGTGTATATATATAAGTCTCAGGGCCTGGACTGTGGTGTGTGTGTGTATATATATAAGTCTCAGGGCCTGGAGTGTGGTGTGTGTGTGTGTATATATATAAGTCTCAGGGCCTGGACTGTTCTGTGTGTGTGTATATATATAAGTCTCAGGGCCTGGACTGTGGTGAGTGTGTGTATATATATATAAGTCTCAGGGCCTGGACTGTGGTGTGTGTGTGTGTACATATATAAGTCTCAGGGCATGGACTGTGGTGTGTGTGTGTGTATATATATATAATTCTCAGGGACTGGACGGTGGTGTGTGTGTGTGTATGTATATATATAAGTCTCAGGGCCTGGACTGTGGTGTGTGTGTGTGTATATATAAGTCTCAGGGCCTGGACCGTGGTGTATGTGTGTGTATATATAAGTCTCAGGGCCTGGACTGTGGTGTGTGTGTGTGTATATATATAAGTCTCAGGGCATGGACTGTGGTGTGTGTGTGTATATATATAAGTCTCAGGGCCTGGACTGTGGTGTGTGTGTGTATATATATATAAGTCTCAGGGCCTGGACTGTGGTGTGTGTGTGTGTATGTATATATATAAGTCTCAGGGCCTGGACTGTGGTGTGTGTGTGTGTATATATATAAGTCTCAGGGCCTGGACCGTGGTGTGTGTGTGTGTATGTATATAAGTCTCAGGGCCTGGACTGTGGTGTGTGTGTGTCTATGTATATATATAAGTCTCAGGGCCTGGACTGTGGTGTGTGTGTGTATATATATATAAGTCTCAGGGCCTGGACTGTGGTGTGTGTGTGTTTATATATATATATAAGTCTCAGGGCCTGGACTGTGGTGTGTGTGTGTGTATATATATAAGTCTCAGGGCCTGGACTGTGGTGTGTGTGTGTGTGTATATATATATATAAGTCTCAGGGCCTGGACTGTGGTGTGTGTGTGTGTATATATATAAGTCTCAGGGCCTGGACTGTGGTGTGTGTGTGTATATATATATATATATAAGTCTCAGGGCCTGGACTGTGGTGTGTGTGTGTGTATATATATAAGTCTCAGGGCCTGGACTGTGGTGTGTGTGTGTGTATGTATATATATAAGTCTCAGGGCCTGGACTGTGGTGTGTGTGTGTATATATATATAAGTCTCAGGGCCTGGACTGTGGTGTGTGTGTGTGTATGTATATATATAAGTCTCAGGGCCTGGACTGTGGTGTGTGTGTGTGTATATATATAAGTCTCAGGGCCTGGACTGTGGTGTGTGTGTGTATATATATAAGTCTCAGGGCCTGGACTGTGGTGAGTGTGTGTATATATATATAAGTCTCAGGGCCTGGACCGTGGTGTGTGTGTATATATATAAGTCTCAGGGCCTGGACTGTGGTGTGTGTGTATATATATATATAAGTCTCAGGGCCTGGACTGTGGTGTGTGTGTGTATATATATATAAGTCTCAGGGCATGGACTGTGGTGTGTGTGTATATATATATAAGTCTCAGGGTCTGGACTGTGGTGTGTGTGTGTGTATATATAAGTCTCAGGGCCTGGACTGTGGTGTGTGTGTGTGTATATATAAGTCTCAGGGCATGGACTGTGGTGTGTGTGTATATATATATAAGTCTCAGGGTCTGGACTGTGGTGTGTGTGTGTATATATATAAGTCTCAGGGCCTGGACTGTGGTGTGTGTGTGTGTATATATAAGTCTCAGGGCCTGGACTGTGGTGTCTCTGTGTATATATAAGTCTCAGGGCCTGGACTGTGGTGTGTGTGTGTATATATATATATAAGTCTCGGGGCCTGGAATGTGGTGTGTGTGTGTATATATATAAGTCTCAGGGCCTGGACTGTGGTGAGTGTGTGTGTATATATATAAGTCTCAGGGCCTGGACTGTGGTGTGTGTGTGTGTATATATATAAGTCTCAGGGCCTGGACTGTGGTGTGTGTGTGTGTATATATATAAGTCTCAGGGCCTGGACTGTGGTGTGTGTGTGTGTATATATATAAGTCTCAGGGCCTGGACTGTGGTGTGTGTGTGTATATATATAAGTCTCAGGGCCTGGACTGTGGTGTGTGTGTATATATATAAGTCTCAGGGTCTGGACTGTGGTGTGTGTGTGTATATATATATAAGTCTCAGGGCCTGGACTGTGGTGTGTGTGTGTGTATATATATATAAGTATCAGGGCCTGGACTGTGGTGTGTGTGTATATATATATATATAAGTCTCAGGGCCTGGACTGTGGTGTGTGTGTGTGTATATATATAAGTCTCAGGGTCTGGACTGTGGTGTGTGTGTGTATATATATATATATAAGTCTCAGGGCATGGACTGTGGTGAGCGTGTGTGTATATATAAGTCTCAGTGCCTGGACTGTGGTGTGTGTGTGTATATATATAAGTCTCAGGGCCTGGACTGTGCTGTTTGTGTGTATATATATAAGTCTCAGGGCCTGGACTGTGGTGTGTGTGTGTATATATATAAGTCTCAGGGCCTGGACTGTGGTGTGTGTGTATATATATAAGTCTCAGGGCATGGACTGTGGTGTGTGTGTATATATATATAAGTCTCAGGGCCTGGACTGTGGTGTGTGTGTATATATATATAAGTCTCAGTGCCTGGACTGTGGTGTGTGTGTGTGTATGTATATAAGTCTCAGGGCCTGGACTGTGGTGTGTGTGTGTGTGTATATATAAGTCTCAGGGCCTGGACTGTGGTGTGTGTGTGTATATATATAAGTCTCAGGGCATGGACTGTGGTGTGTGTGTATATATATATAAGTCTCAGGGCATGGACTGTGGTGTGTGTGCATATATATATAAGTCTCAGTGCCTGGACTGTGGTGTGTGTATGTATATATATAAGTCTCAGGGCCTGGACTGTGGTGTGTGTGTGTATATATATAAGGCTCAGGGCCTGGACTGTGGTGTGTGTGTGTATATATATAAGTCTCAGTGCCTGGACTGTGGTGTGTGTGTGTATATATATAAGTCTCAGGGTCTGGACTGTGGTGTGTGTGTGTGTATATATATAAGTCTCAGTGCCTGGACTGTGGTGTGTGTGTATATATATAAGTCTCAGGGCATGGACTGTGGTGTGTGTGAGTATATATATATAAGTCTCAGTGCCTGGACTGTGGTGTGTGTGTGTATATATATAAGTCTCAGGGCCTGGACTGTGGTGTGTGTATATATATAAGTCTCAGGGCCTGGACTGTGGTGTGTGTGTGTATATATAAGTCTCAGGGCCTGGACTGTGGTGTGTGTGTGTATATATATATAAGTCTCAGGGCATGGACTGTGGTGTGTGTGTGTGTATATATATAAGTCTCAGGGCCTGGACTGTGGTGTGTGTGTGTATATATATAAGTCTCAGTGCCTGGACTGTGGTGTGTGTGTATATATATATAAGTCTCAGGGCCTGGACTGTGGTGTGTGTATGTATATATATAAGTCTCAGGGTCTGGTCTGTGGTGTGTGTGTGTATATATATAAGTCTCTGTGCCTGGACTGTGGTGTGTGTGTGTATATATATAAGTCTCAGGGCATGGACTGTGGTGTGTGTGTATATATATATAAGTCTCAGTGCCTGGACTGTGGTGTGTGTGTATATATATAAGTCTCAGGGCATGGACTGTGGTGTGTGTGAGTATATATATAAGTCTCAGGGCCTGGACTGTGGTGTGTGTGTGTATATATATAAGTCTCAGTGCCTGGACTGTGGTGTGTGTGTATATATATAAGTCTCAGGGCATGGACTGTGGTGTGTGTGAGTATATATATAAGTCTCAGTGCCTGGACTGTGGTGTGTGTGTGTATATATATATAAGTCTCAGGGCCTGGACTGTGGTGTGTGTGTGTGTATATATATAAGTCTCAGTGCCTGGACTGTGGTGTGTGTGTATATATATAAGTCTCAGGGCATGGACTGTGGTGTGTGTGAGTATATATATAAGTCTCAGTGCCTGGACTGTGGTGTGTGTGTGTATATATATAAGTCTCAGGGCATGGACTGTGGTGTGTGTGTGTGTATATATATAAGTCTCAGGGCCTGGACTGTGGTGTGTGTGTGTATATATATAAGTCTCAGTGCCTGGACTGTGGTGTGTGTGTATATATATAAGTCTCAGGGCATGGACTGTGGTGTGTGTGTATATATATATAAGTCTCAGGGCCTGGACTGTGGTGTGTGTGTATATATATATAAGTCTCAGGGCCTGGACTGTGGTGTGTGTGTGTGTATATATATAAGTCTCAGGGCCTGGACTGTGGTGTGTGTATATATATATAAGTCTCTGGGCCTGGACTGTGGTGTCTGTGTGTGTATATATATAAGTCTCAGGGACTGGACTGTGGTGTGTGTGTGTATATATATAAGTCTCAGTGCCTGGACTGTGGTGTGTGTGTATATATATAAGTCTCAGGGCATGGACTGTGGTGTGTGTGTATATATATATAAGTCTCAGGGCCTGGACTGTGGTGTGTGTGTATATATATATAAGTCTCAGTGCCTGGACTGTGGTGTGTGTGTGTGTATATATATAAGTCTCAGGGCCTGGACTGTGGTGTGTGTATATATATATAAGTCTCAGGGCCTGGACTGTGGTGTGTGTGTATATATATATAAGTCTCAGGGCCTGGACTGTGGTGAGCGTGTGTGTATATATATAAGTCTCAGGGCATGGACTGTGGTGAGCGTGTGTGTATATATATAAGTCTCAGGGCATGGACTGTGGTGTGTGTGTATATATATATATATAAGTCTCAGGGCCTGGACTGTGGTGTGTGTGTGTATATATATATAAGTCTCAGGGCCTGGACTGTGGTGTGTGTGTATATATATAAGTATCAGGGCCTGGACTGTGGTGTGTGTATATATATATAAGTCTCAGGGCCTGGACTGTGGTGTGTGTGTATATATATATATAAGTCTCAGGGCCTGGACTGTGGTGAGCGTGTGTGTATATATATAAGTCTCAGGGCATGGACTGTGGTGAGCGTGTGTGTATATATATAAGTCTCAGGGCATGGACTGTGGTGTGTGTGTATATATATATATAAGTCTCAGGGCCTGGACTGTGGTGTGTGTGTGTATATATATAAGTCTCAGGGTCTGGACTGTGGTGTGTGTGTGTGTATATATATAAGTCTCAGGGCCTGGACTGTGGTGTGTGTGTGTATATATATAAGTCTCAGGGCCTGGACTGTGGTGTGTGTGTATATATATAAGTCTCAGGGCCTGGACTGTGGTGTGTGTGTGTATATATATATAAGTCTCAGGGCCTGGACTGTGGTGTGTGTGTATATATATATAAGTCTCAGGGCCTGGACTGTGGTGTGTGTGTGTATATATATATAAGTATGAGGGTCTGGACTGTGGTGTGTGTGTGTATATATATATAAGTCTCTGGGCCTGGACTGTGGTGTGTGTGTGTATAAATATAAGTCTCAGGGTCTGGACTGTGGTGTGTGTGTGTATAAATATAAGTCTCAGGGTCTGGACTGTGGTGTGTGTGTGTGTATATATATATAAGTCTCTGGGCCAGGACTGTGGTGTGTGTGTGTATATATATAAGTCTCAGGGATTGGACTGTGGTGTGTGTGTATATATATAAGTCTCAGGGCATGGACTGTGGTGTGTGTGTGTATATATATAAGTCTCAGGCCATGGACTGTGGTGTGTGTGTGTGTATATATATAAGTCTCAGGGCCTGGACTGTGGTGTGTGTGTGTGTATATATATAAGTCTCAGGGCATGGACTGTGGTTTGTGTGTGTATATATATAAGTCTCAGGGCCTGGACAGTGGTGTGTGTGTGTGTATATATATAAGTCTCAGGGCCTGGACTGTGGTGTGTGTGTGTTTATATATAAGTCTCAGGGCCTGGACTGTGGTGTTTGTGTGTGTATATATATAAGTCTCAGGGCCTGGACTGTGGTGTGTGTGTGTATATATATATAAGTCTCAGGGCCTGGACTGTGGTGTGTGTGTATATATATATAAGTCTCAGGGCCTGGACTGTGGTGTGTGTGTGTGTATATATATAAGTCTCAGGGCATGGACTGTGGTGTGTGTGTGTATATATATAAGTCTCAGGGCCTGGACTGTGGTGTGTGTGTATATATATAGAAGTCTCAGGGCCTGGTCTGTGGTGTGTGTGTCTATATATATATATATAAGTCTCAGGGCCTGGACTGTGGTGTGTGTCTATATATATATAAGTCTCAGGGCCTGGACTGTGGTGTGTGTGTGTATATATATAAGTCTCTGGGCCTGGACTGTGGTGTGTGTGTGTATATATATAAGTCTCAGGGCCTGGACTGTGGTGTGTGTGTGTATATATATAAGTCTCAGGGCCTGGACTGTGGTGTGTGTGTGTATATATATAAGTCTCAGGGCCTGGACTGTGGTGTGTGTGTGTATATATATAAGTCTCAGGGCCTGGACTGTGGTGTTTGTGTGTATATATATAAGTCTCAGGGCCTGGACTGTGGTGTGTGTGTGTATATATATATAAGTCTCAGGGCCTGGACTGTGGTGTGTGTTTGTATATATATAAGTATCAGGGCCTGGACTGTGGTGTGTGTGTGTATATATATATAAGTCTCTGGGCCTGGACTGTGGTGTGTGTGTGTATATATATAAGTCTCAGGGCCAGGACTGTGGTGTGTGTGTGTATATATATAAGTCTCAGGGCCTGGACTGTGGTGTGTGTGTGTATATCTATAAGTCTCAGGGCCTGGACTGTGGTGTGTGTCTGTGCATATATATAAGTCTCAGGGCCTGGACTGTGGTGTGTGTGTGTGTATATATATAAGTCTCAGGGCCTGGACTGTGCTGTGTGTGTGTATATATATAAGTCTCAGGGCCTGGACTGTGGTGTGTGTGTGTATATATATATAAGTCTCAGGGCCTGGACTGTGGTGTGTGTGTATATATATATAAGTCTCAGGGCCTGGACTGTGGTGTGTGTGTGTGTATATATATATAAGTCTCTGGGCCTGGACTGTGGTGTGTGTGTGTATATATATAAGTCTCAGGGCCAGGACTGTGGTGTGTGTGTGTATATATATAAGTCTCAGGGCCTGGACTGTGGTGTGTGTGTGTGTATATATATAAGTCTCAGGGCCTGGACTGTGGTGTGTGTGTGTTTATATATAAGTCTCAGGGCCTGGACTGTGGTGTTTGTGTGTGTATATATATAAGTCTCAGGGCCTGGACTGTGGTGTGTGTGTGTATATATATATAAGTCTCAGGGCCTGGACTGTGGTGTGTGTGTATATATATATAAGTCTCAGGGCCTGGACTGTGGTGTGTGTGTGTGTATATATATAAGTCTCAGGGCATGGACTGTGGTGTGTGTGTGTATATATATAAGTCTCAGGGCCTGGACTGTGGTGTGTGTGTATATATATAGAAGTCTCAGGGCCTGGTCTGTGGTGTGTGTGTCTATATATATATATAAGTCTCAGGGCCTGGACTGTGGTGTGTGTGTATATATATATAAGTCTCAGGGCCTGGACTGTGGTGTGTGTGTGTATATATATAAGTCTCTGGGCCTGGACTGTGGTGTGTGTGTGTATATATATAAGTCTCAGGGCCTGGACTGTGGTGTGTGTGTGTATATATATAAGTCTCAGGGCCTGGACTGTGGTGTGTGTGTGTATATATATAAGTCTCAGGGCCTGGACTGTGGTGTGTGTGTGTATATATATAAGTCTCAGGGCCTGGACTGTGGTGTTTGTGTGTATATATATAAGTCTCAGGGCCTGGACTGTGGTGTGTGTGTGTATATATATATAAGTCTCAGGGCCTGGACTGTGGTGTGTGTTTGTATATATATAAGTATCAGGGCCTGGACTGTGGTGTGTGTGTGTATATATATATATAAGTCTCTGGGCCTGGACTGTGGTGTGTGTGTGTATATATATAAGTCTCAGGGCCAGGACTGTGGTGTGTGTGTGTATATATATAAGTCTCAGGGCCTGGACTGTGGTGTGTGTGTGTATATCTATAAGTCTCAGGGCCTGGACTGTGGTGTGTGTCTGTGCATATATATAAGTCTCAGGGCCTGGACTGTGGTGTGTGTGTGTATATATATAAGTCTCAGGGCCTGGACTGTGCTGTGTGTGTGTATATATATAAGTCTCAGGGCCTGGACTGTGGTGTGTGTGTGTATATATATATAAGTCTCAGGGTCTGGACTGTGGTGTGTGTGTGTGTATATATATTAGTCTCAGGGCCTGGACTGTGGTGTGTGTGTGTGTATATATATAAGTCTCAGGGCATGGACTGTGGTGTGTGTGTGTATATATATAAGTCTCAGGGCCTGGACTGTGGTGTGTGTGTGTATATATATAAGTCTCAGGGCCTGGACTGTGGTGTGTGCGTGTATATATATATAAGTCTCAGGGTCTGGACTGTGGTGTGTGTGTGTGTATATATATAAGTCTCAGGGCATGGACTGTGGTGTGTGTGTGTGTATATATATAAGTCTCAGGGCATGGACTGTGGTGTGTGTGTGTATATACATAAGTATCAGGGCCTGGACTGTGGTGTGTGTGTGTTTATATATATATAAGTCTCAGGGCCTGGACTGTGGTGTGTGTGTGTATATATATAAGTCTCAGGGCCTGGACTGTGGTGTGTGTGTGTATATATATAAGTCTCAGGACCTGGACTGTGGTGTGTGTGTGTATATATATATAAGTCTCAGGGCCTGGACTGTGGTGTGTTTGTGTATATATAAGTCTCAGGGCCTGGACTGTGGTGTGTGTGTGTGTGTATGTATATAAGTCTCAGGGTCTGGACTGTGGTGTGTGTGTGTATATATATATAAGTATCAGGGCCTGGACTGTGGTGTCTTTGTGTATATATATAAGTCTCAGGGTCTGGACTGTGGTGTGTGTGTGTATATATATATAAGTCTCAGGGCCTGGACTGTGGTGTGTGTGTGTATATATATATAAGTCTCAGGGCCTGGACTGTGGTGTGTGTGTGTGTATAAATAAGTCTCAGGGCATGGTCTGTGGTGTGTGTGTGTATATATATAAGTCTCAGGGCATGGACTGTGGTGTGTGTGTGTGTGTGTGTGTGTGTATATATATAATTCTCAGGGTCTGGACTGTGGTGTGTGTGTGTATATATAAGTCTCAGGGCCTGGACTGTGGTGTGTGTGTGTGTGTGTGTGTGTGTGTGTGTGTGTGTGTGTGTGTGTGTGTGTGTGTGTGTGTGTGTGTATATATATAATTCTCAGGGTCTGGACTGTGGTGTGTGTGTGTATATATTTAAGTCTCAGGGCCTGGACTGTGGTGTGTGTGTGTATATATATATAAGTCTCAGGGCCTGGACCGTGGTGTGTGTGTGTGTACATATATAAGTCTCAGGGCCTGGACTGTGGTGTGTGTCTATATATATATAAGTCTCAGGGCCTGGACTGTGGTGTGTGTGTGTATATATATAAGTCTCTGGGCCTGGACTGTGGTGTGTGTGTGTATATATATAAGTCTCAGGGCCTGGACTGTGGTGTGTGTGTGTATATATATAAGTCTCAGGGCCTGGACTGTGGTGTGTGTGTGTATATATATAAGTCTCAGGGCCTGGACTGTGGTGTGTGTGTGTATATATATAAGTCTCAGGGCCTGGACTGTGGTGTTTGTGTGTATATATATAAGTCTCAGGGCTTGGACTGTGGTGTGTGTGTGTATATATATATAAGTCTCAGGGCCTGGACTGTGGTGTGTGTTTGTATATATATAAGTATCAGGGCCTGGACTGTGGTGTGTGTGTGTATATATATATAAGTCTCTGGGCCTGGACTGTGGTGTGTGTGTGTATATATATAAGTCTCAGGGCCAGGACTGTGGTGTGTGTGTGTATATATATAAGTCTCAGGGCCTGGACTGTGGTGTGTGTGTGTATATCTATAAGTCTCAGGGCCTGGACTGTGGTGTGTGTCTGTGCATATATATAAGTCTCAGGGCCTGGACTGTGGTGTGTGTGTGTATATATATAAGTCTCAGGGCCTGGACTGTGCTGTGTGTGTGTATATATATAAGTCTCAGGGCCTGGACTGTGGTGTGTGTGTGTATATATATATAAGTCTCAGGGCCTGGACTGTGGTGTGTGTGTATATATATATAAGTCTCAGGGCCTGGACTGTGGTGTGTGTGTGTGTATATATATATAAGTCTCTGGGCCTGGACTGTGGTGTGTGTGTGTATATATATAAGTCTCAGGGCCAGGACTGTGGTGTGTGTGTGTATATATATAAGTCTCAGGGCCTGGACAGTGGTGTGTGTGTGTGTATATATATAAGTCTCAGGGCCTGGACAGTGGTGTGTGTGTGTGTATATATATAAGTCTCAGGGCCTGGACTGTGGTGTTTGTGTGTGTATATATATAAGTCTCAGGGCCTGGACTGTGGTGTGTGTGTGTATATATATATAAGTCTCAGGGCCTGGACTGTGGTGTGTGTGTATATATATATAAGTCTCAGGGCCTGGACTGTGGTGTGTGTGTGTGTATATATATAAGTCTCAGGGCATGGACTGTGGTGTGTGTGTGTATATATATAAGTCTCAGGGCCTGGACTGTGGTGTGTGTGTATATATATAGAAGTCTCAGGGCCTGGTCTGTGGTGTGTGTGTCTATATATATATATAAGTCTCAGGGCCTGGACTGTGGTGTGTGTGTATATATATATAAGTCTCAGGGCCTGGACTGTGGTGTGTGTGTGTATATATATAAGTCTCTGGGCCTGGACTGTGGTGTGTGTGTGTATATATATAAGTCTCAGGGCCTGGACTGTGGTGTGTGTGTGTATATATATAAGTCTCAGGGCCTGGACTGTGGTGTGTGTGTGTATATATATAAGTCTCAGGGCCTGGACTGTGGTGTGTGTGTGTATATATATAAGTCTCAGGGCCTGGACTGTGGTGTTTGTGTGTATATATATAAGTCTCAGGGCCTGGACTGTGGTGTGTGTGTGTATATATATATAAGTCTCAGGGCCTGGACTGTGGTGTGTGTGTGTATATATATATAAGTCTCAGGGTCTGGACTGTGGTGTGTGTGTGTGTATATATATTAGTCTCAGGGCCTGGACTGTGGTGTGTGTGTGTGTATATATATAAGTCTCAGGGCATGGACTGTGGTGTGTGTGTGTATATATATAAGTCTCAGGGCCTGGACTGTGGTGTGTGTGTGTATATATATAAGTCTCAGGGCCTGGACTGTGGTGTGTGCGTGTATATATATATAAGTCTCAGGGTCTGGACTGTGGTGTGTGTGTGTGTATATATATAAGTCTCAGGGCATGGACTGTGGTGTGTGTGTGTGTATATATATAAGTCTCAGGGCATGGACTGTGGTGTGTGTGTGTATATACATAAGTCTCAGGGCCTGGACTGTGGTGTGTGTGTGTTTATATATATATAAGTCTCAGGGCCTGGACTGTGGTGTGTGTGTGTATATATATAAGTCTCAGGGCCTGGACTGTGGTGTGTGTGTGTATATATATAAGTCTCAGGACCTGGACTGTGGTGTGTGTGTGTATATATATATAAGTCTCAGGGCCTGGACTGTGGTGTGTGTGTGTATATATAAGTCTCAGGGCCTGGACTGTGGTGTGTGTGTGTGTGTATGTATATAAGTCTCAGGGTCTGGACTGTGGTGTGTGTGTGTATATATATATAAGTATCAGGGCCTGGACTGTGGTGTCTTTGTGTATATATATAAGTCTCAGGGTCTGGACTGTGGTGTGTGTGTGTATATATATATAAGTCTCAGGGCCTGGACTGTGGTGTGTGTGTGTATATATATATAAGTCTCAGGGCCTGGACTGTGGTGTGTGTGTGTGTATAAATAAGTCTCAGGGCATGGTCTGTGGTGTGTGTGTGTATATATATAAGTCTCAGGGCATGGACTGTGGTGTGTGTGTGTGTGTGTGTGTGTGTATATATATAATTCTCAGGGTCTGGACTGTGGTGTGTGTGTGTATATATAAGTCTCAGGGCCTGGACTGTGGTGTGTATGTGTGTGTGTGTGTGTGTGTATATATATAATTCTCAGGGTCTGGACTGTGGTGTGTGTGTGTATATATTTAAGTCTCAGGGCCTGGACTGTGGTGTGTGTGTGTATATATATATAAGTCTCAGGGCCTGGACCGTGGTGTGTGTGTGTGTACATATATAAGTCTCAGGGCCTGGACTGTGGTGTGTATGTGTGTATATATATAAGTCTCAGGGCATGGACTGTGGTGTGTGTGTGTATATATATAAGTCTCAGGGCCTGGACTGTGGAGTGTATGTGTGTATATATATAAGTCTCAGGGCCTGGACTGTGGTGTGTGTATGTGTATATATATAAGTCTCAGGGCATGGACTGTGGTGTGTGTGTGTATATATATAAGTCTCAGGGCCTGGACTGTGGTGTGTGTGTGTATATATATATAAGTCTCAGGGCCTGGACTGTGGTGTGTATGTGTATATATATAAGTCTCAGGGCCTGGACTGTGGTGTGTGTATGTGTGTATATATATAAGTCTCAGGGCATGGACTGTGGTGTGTGTGTGTATATATATAAGTCTCAGGGCATGGACTGTGGTGTGTGTGTGTATATATATAAGTCTCAGGGCCTGGACTGTGGTGTGTGTGTGTGTATATATATAAGTCTCAGGGCATGGACTGTGGTGTGTGTGTGTATATATATAAGTCTCAGGGCATGGACTGTGGTGTGTGTGTGTATATATCTAAGTCTCAGGGCCTGGACTGTGGTGTGTGTGTGTATATATATAAGTATCAGGGCCTGGACTGTGGTGTGTGTGTGTGTATATATATAAGTCTCAGGGCCTGGACTGTGGTGTGTGTGTGTATATATATAAGTCTCAGGGCCTGGACTGTGGTGTGTGTGTGTATATATATAAGTCTCAGGGCCTGGACTGTGGTGTGTGTGTGTATATATATAATTCTCAGGGCCTGGACTGTGGTGTGTGTGTGTATATATATAAGTCTCAGGGCCTGGACTGTGGTGTTTGTGTGTATATATATATAAGTCTCAGGGCCTGGACTGTGGTGTGTGTGTGTGTATATATATAAGTCTCAGGGCCTGGACTGTGGTGTGTGTGTGTATATATATAAGTATCAGGGCCTGGACTGTGGTGTGTGTGTGTATATATATATAAGTCTCTGGGCCTGGACTGTGGTGTGTGTGTGTAGATATATAAGTCTCAGGGCCTGGACTGTGGTGTGTGTGTGTATATATATATGTCTCAGGGCCTGGACTGTGGTGTGTGTGTGTATATCTATAAGTCTCAGGGCCTGGACTGTGGTGTGTGTCTGTGTATATATATAAGTCTCAGGGCCTGGACTGTGGTGTGTGTGTGTATATATATAAGTCTCAGGGCCTGGACTGTGGTGTGTGTGTGTATATATATATAAGTCTCAGGGTCTGGACTGTGGTGTGTGTGTGTGTATATATATAAGTCTCAGGGCCTGGACTGTGGTGTGTGTGTGTATATATATAAGTCTCAGGGTCTGGACTGTGGTGTGTGTGTGTGTATATATATATAAGTCTCAGGGCCTGGACTGTGGTGTGTGTGTGTATATATATAAGTCTCAGGGCATGGACTGTGGTGTGTGTGTGTATATATATAAGTCTCAGGGCCTGGACTGTGGTGTGTGTGTGTATATATATATAAGTCTCAGGGCATGGACTGTGGTGTGTGTGTATATATATATATAAGTCTCAGTGCCTGGACTGTGGTGTGTGTATGTATATATATAAGTCTCAGTGCCTGGACTGTGGTGTGTGTGTGTATATATATATAAGTCTCAGGGCATGGACTGTGGTGTGTGTGTATATATATATATAAGTCTCAGTGCCTGGACTGTGGTGTGTGTATGTATATATATAAGTCTCAGTGCCTGGACTGTGGTGTGTGTATGTATATATATAAGTCTCAGTGCCTGGACTGTGGTGTGTGTGTGTATATATATAAGTCTCAGGGCCTGGACTGTGGTGTGTGTATGTATATATATAAGTCTCAGTGCCTGGACTGTGGTGTGTGTGTGTATATATATAAGTCTCAGTGCCTGGACTGTGGTGTGTGTATATATATATAAGTCTCTGGGCCTGGACTGTGGTGTGTGTGTGTATATATATATAAGTCTCAGGGCCTGGACTGTGGTGTGTGTGTGTGTATATATATATAAGTCTCAGGGTCTGGACTGTGGTGTGTGTGTGTATATATAAGTCTCAGGGTCTGGACTGTGGTGTGTGTGTGTATATATATAAGTCTCAGGGCATGGACTGTGGTGTGTGTGTGTATATATATAAGTCTCAGGGCCTGGACTGTGGTGAGCGTGTGTATATATATAAGTCTCAGGGCCTGGACTGTGGTGTGTGTATATATATATAAGTCTCTGGGCCTGGACTGTGGTGTGTGTGTGTGTATATATATAAGTCTCAGGGCCTGGACTGTGGTGTGTGTGTATATATATATAAGTCTCAGGGCCTGGACTGTGGTGTGTGTGTGTATATATATATAAGTCTCAGGGCATGGACTGTGGTGTGTGTGTGTGTATATATATAAGTCTCAGGGCCTGGACTGTGGTGTGTGTGTATATATATATAAGTCTCAGGGCCTGGACTGTGGTGTGTGTGTGTATATATATATAAGTCTCAGGGCATGGACTGTGGTGTGTGTGTGTGTATATATATAAGTCTCAGGGCCTGGACTGTGGTGTGTGTGTGTATATATATAAGTCTCAGGGCCTGGACTGTGGTGTGTGTGTGTGTATATATATAAGTCTCAGGGCCTGGACTGTGGTGTGTGTGTATATATATATAAGTCTCAGGGCCTGGACTGTGGTGTGTGTGTGTATATATATAAGTCTCAGGGCCTGGACTGTGGTGTGTGTGTGTGTATATATATAAGTCTCAGGGCCTGGACTGTGGTGTGTGTGTGTATATATATAAGTCTCAGGGCCTGGACTGTGGTGTGTGTGTGTGTATATATATAAGTCTCAGGGCCTGGACTGTGGTGTGTGTGTATATATATATAAGTCTCTGGGCCTGGACTGTGGTGTGTGTGTGTGTATATATATATAAGTCTCAGGGCCTGGACTGTGGTGTGTGTGTATATATATATAAGTCTCAGGGCCTGGACTGTGGTGTGTGTGTGTATATATATATAAGTCTCAGGGCATGGACTGTGGTGTGTGTGTGTGTATATATATAAGTCTCAGGGCCTGGACTGTGGTGTGTGTGTGTGTATATATATAAGTCTCAGGGCCTGGACTGTGGTGTGTGTGTGTATATATATACGTCTCAGGGCCTGGACTGTGGTGTGTGTATATATATATAAGTCTCAGGGCCTGGACTGTGGTGTGTGTGTGTGTATATATATAAGTCTCAGGGCATGGACTGTGGTGTGTGTGTGTGTATATATATAAGTCTCAGTGCCTGGACTGTGGTGTGTGTGTGTATATATATATAAGTCTCAGGGCATGGACTGTGGTGTGTGTGTGTGTATATATATAAGTCTCAGGGCCTGGACTGTGGTGTGTGTGTGTATATATATAAGTCTCAGGGCCTGGACTGTGGTGTGTGTATATATATATAAGTCTCAGGGCCTGGACTGTGGTGTGTGTGTATATATATATAAGTCTCAGGGCCTGGACTGTGGTGAGCGTGTGTGTATATATATAAGTCTCAGGGCATGGACTGTGGTGTGTGTGTATATATATATAAGTCTCAGGGCATGGACTGTGGTGTGTGTGCATATATATATAAGTCTCAGTGCCTGGACTGTGGTGTGTGTATGTATATATATAAGTCTCAGGGCCTGGACTGTGGTGTGTGTGTGTATGTATATAAGTCTCAGGGCCTGGACTGTGGTGTGTGTGTGTATATATATAAGTCTCAGTGCCTGGACTGTGGTGTGTGTGTGTATATATATAAGTCTCAGGGCCTGGACTGTGGTGTGTGTGTGTATATATATAAGTCTCAGGGCCTGGACTGTGGTGTGTGTGTGTGTATATATATAAGTCTCTGGGCCTGGACTGTGGTGTGTGTGTGTATATATATATAAGTCTCAGGGCATGGACTGTGGTGTGTGTGTGTGTATATATATAAGTCTCAGGGCCTGGACTGTGGTGTGTGTGTGTATGTATATAAGTCTCAGGGCCTGGACTGTGGTGAGTGTGTGTATATATATAAGTCTCAGGGCATGGACTGTGGTGTGTGTGTGTATATATATAAGTCTCAGGGCATGGACTGTGGTGTGTGTGTGTATGTATATAAGTCTCAGGGCCTGGACTGTGGTGAGTGTGTGTATATATATAAGTCTCAGGGCATGGACTGTGGTGTGTGTGTGTATATATATAAGTCTCAGGGCATGGACTGTGGTGTGTGTGCATATATATATAAGTCTCAGTGCCTGGACTGTGGTGTGTGTATGTATATATATAAGTCTCAGGGCCTGGACTGTGGTGTGTGTGTGTATGTATATAAGTCTCAGGGCCTGGACTGTGGTGTGTGTGTGTATATATATAAGTCTCAGTGCCTGGACTGTGGTGTGTGTGTATATATATATATAAGTCTCAGGGCATGGACTGTGGTGTGTGTGTGTATATATATAAGTCTCAGGGTCTGGACTGTGGTGTGTCTGTGTGTATATATATAAGTCTCAGTGCCTGGACTGTGGTGTGTGTGCATATATATATAAGTCTCAGTGCCTGGACTGTGGTGTGTGTATGTATATATATAAGTCTCAGGGCCTGGACTGTGGTGTGTGTGTGTATGTATATAAGTCTCAGGGCCTGGACTGTGGTGTGTGTGTGTATATATATAAGTCTCAGTGCCTGGACTGTGGTGTGTGTGTGTATATATATAAGTCTCTGGGCCTGGACTGTGGTGTATGTGTGTGTATATATATCAGTCTCAGGGCCTGGACTGTAGTGCGTGTGTGTATATATATATAAGTCTCAGGGCCTGGACTGTGGTGTGTGTGTGTGTGTATATATAAGTCTCAGGGTCTGGACTGTGGTGTGTGTGTGTATATATATAAGTCTCAGGGCCTGGACTGTGGTGTGTGTGTATATATATATAAGTCTCAGGGCATGGACTGTGGTGTGTGTGTGTGTATATATATAATTCTCTGGGCCTGGACTGTGGTGTGTGTGTGTGTATATATATAAGTCTCTGGGCCTGGACTGTGGTGTGTGTGTGTATATATATAAGTCTCAGGGTCTGGACTGTGGTGTGTGTGTGTGTATATATATAAGTCTCTGGGCCTGGACTGTGGTGTGTGTGTGTATATATATAAGTCTCAGGGTCTGGACTGTGGTGTGTGTGTGTATATATATAAGTATCAGGGCCTGGACTGTGGTGTGTGTGTATATATATATATAAGTCTCAGGGCCTGGACTGTGGTGTGTGTGTGTGTATATATATAAGTCTCTGGGCCTGGACTGTGGTGTGTGTGTGTATATATATAAGTCTCAGGGCATGGACTGTGGTGTGTGTGTGTGTATATATATAAGTCTCAGGGTCTGGACTGTGGTGTGTGTGTGTATATATATAAGTCTCAGGGCCTGGACTGTGGTGTGTGTGTATATATATATAAGTCTCAGGGCATGGACTGTGGTGTGTGTGTGTGTATATATATAATTCTCTGGGCCTGGACTGTGGTGTGTGTGTGTGTATATATATAAGTCTCTGGGCCTGGACTGTGGTGTGTGTGTGTATATATATACGTCTCAGGGTCTGGACTGTGGTGTGTGTATATATATATATAAGTCTCAGTGCCTGGACTGTGGTGTGTGTGTGTGTATATATATAAGTCTCAGGGCCTGGACTGTGGTGTGTGTGTGTGTATATATATAAGTCTCAGGGCCTGGACTGTGGTGTGTGTGTGTATATATATAACTCTCAGGGCCTGGACTGTGGTGTGTGTGTGTATATATATAAGTCTCAGGGCATGGACTGTGGTGTGTGTGTGTATATATATAAGTCTCAGGGTCTGGACTGTGGTGTGTGTGTGTATATATATAAGTCTCAGGGCATGGACTGTACTGTGTGTGTATATATATATAAGTCTCAGTGCCTGGACTGTGGTGTGTGTGTGTGTATATATAAGTCTCAGGGCCTGGACTGTGGTGTGTGTATGTATATATATAAGTCTCTGGGCCTGGACTGTGGTGTGTGTGTATATGTATATAAGTCTCAGGGCCTGGACTGTGGTGTGTGTGTGTATATATATAAGTCTCAGGGCCTGGACTGTGGTGTGTGTGTGTATATATATAAGTCTCAGGGCCTGGACTGTGGTGTGTGTGTGTATATATAAGTCTCAGGGCCTGGACTGTTGTGTGTGTGTGTATATATATAAGTATCAGGGTCTGGACTGTGGTGTGTGTGTGTATATATATATAAGTCTCAGTGCCTGGACTGTGGTGTGTGTGTGTGTATATATATATAAGTCTCAGTGCCTGGACTGTGGTGTGTGTGTGTGTATATATATATATAAGTCTCAGGGCCTGGACTGTGGTGAGCGTGTGTGTATATATATAAGTCTCAGGGCATGGACTGTGGTGTGTGTGTGTGTATATATATATAAGTCTCAGTGCCTGGACTGTGGTGTGTGTGTATATATATATAAGTCTCAGGGCATGGACTGTGGTGTGTGTGTGTGTATATATATATAAGTCTCAGTGCCTGGACTGTGGTGTGTGTGTGTGTATATATATATAAGTCTCAGTGCCTGGACTGTGGTGTGTGTGTGTGTATATATATATATAAGTCTCAGGGCCTGGACTGTGGTGAGCGTGTGTGTATATATATAAGTCTCAGGGCATGGACTGTGGTGTGTGTGTATATATATATAAGTCTCAGGGCATGGACTGTGGTGTGTGTGCATATATATATAAGTCTCAGTGCCTGGACTGTGGTGTGTGTATGTATATATATAAGTCTCAGGGCCTGGACTGTGGTGTGTGTGTGTATATATATAAGTCTCAGGGCCTGGACTGTGGTGTGTGTGTGTATATATATAAGTCTCAGTGCCTGGACTGTGGTGTGTGTGTATATATATAAGTCTCAGGGCATGGACTGTGGTGTGTGTGTGTATATATATAAGTCTCAGGGCCTGGACTGTGGTGTGTGTGTATATATATATAAGTCTCAGGGCCTGGACTGTGGTGTGTGTGTGTGTATATATATAAGTCTCAGGGCCTGGACTGTGGTGTGTGTGTGTGTATATATAAGTCTCAGGGCCTGGACTGTGGTGTGTGTGTGTATATATATATAAGTCTCAGGGCCTGGACTGTGGTGTGTGTGTGTATATATATAAGTCTCAGGGCATGGACTGTGGTGTGTCTGTGTGTATATATCTAAGTCTCAGGGCCTGGACTGTGGTGTGTGTGTATATATATAAGTCTCAGGGCATGGACTGTGGTGTGTGTGTGTATATATATAAGTCTCAGGGCATGGACTGTGGTGTGTCTGTGTGTATATATCTAAGTCTCAGGGCCTGGACTGTGGTGTGTCTGTGTGTATATATCTAAGTCTCAGGGCCTGGACTGTGGTGTGTGTGTATATATATAAGTCTCAGGGCATGGACTGTGGTGTGTGTGTGTATATATATAAGTCTCAGGGCCTGGACTGTGGTGTGTGTGTATATATATATAAGTCTCAGGGCCTGGACTGTGGTGTGTGTGTGTGTATATATATAAGTCTCAGGGCCTGGACTGTGGTGTGTGTGTGTATATATATAAGTCTCAGGGCATGGACTGTGGTGTGTCTGTGTGTATATATCTAAGTCTCAGGGCCTGGACTGTGGTGTGTGTGTATATATATAAGTCTCAGGGCATGGACTGTGGTGTGTGTGTGTATATATATAAGTATCAGGGCCTGGACTGTGGTGAGTGTGTATATATATAAGTCTCAGGGCCTGGACTGTGGTGTGTGTGTGAAGATATATAAGTCTCAGGGCCTGGACTGTGGTGTGTGTGTGTATATATATAAGTCTCAGGGCATGGACTGTGGTGTGTGTGTATATATATAAGTCTCAGGGCATGGACTGTGGTGTGTGTGTATATATATATAAGTCTCAGGGCCTGGACTGTGGTGTGTGTGTGTATATATATATAAGTCTCAGTGCCTGGACTGTGGTGTGTGTGTATATATATAAGTCTCAGGGCATGGACTGTGGTGTGTGTGTATATATATATAAGTCTCAGTGCCTGGACTGTGGTGTGTGTGTATATATATATAAGTCTCAGGGCATGGACTGTGGTGTGTGTGTGTGTATATATATAAGTCTCAGGGTCTGGACTGTGGTGTGTGTGTGTGTATATATATAAGTCTCAGGGCATGGACTGTGGTGTGTGTGTATATATATATAAGTCTCAGGGCCTGGACTGTGGTGTGTGTGTATATATATATAAGTCTCAGGGCATGGACTGTGGTGTGTGTGTATATATATAAGTCTCAGGGCATGGACTGTGGTGTGTGTGTATATATATATAAGTCTCAGGGCCTGGACTGTGGTGTGTGTGTATATATATATAAGTCTCAGTGCCTGGACTGTGATGTGTGTGTGTATATATATATAAGTCTCAGGGTCTGGACTGTGGTGTGTGTGTGTATATATATAAGTCTCAGGGCCTGGACTGTGGTGTGTGTGTGTGTATATATATAAGTCTCAGGGCATGGACTGTGGTGTGTGTGTGTATATATATATAAGTCTCAGGGCCTGGACTGTGGTGTGTGTGTATATATATATAAGTCTCAGGGCCTGGACTGTGGTGTGTGTGTATATATATATAAGTCTCAGAGCCTGGACTGTGGTGTGTGTGTGTGTATATATATAAGTCTCAGGGCCTGGACTGTGGTGTGTGTGTGTATATATATATAAGTCTCAGGGTCTGGACTGTGGTGTGTGTATATATATATAAGTCTCAGGGCCTGGACTGTGGTGTGTGTGTATATATATATAAGTCTCAGTGCCTGGACTGTGGTGTGTGTGTGTGTATATATATAAGTCTCAGGGCCTGGACTGTGGTGTGTGTGTGTATATATATATAAGTCTCAGGTCATGGACTGTGGTGTGTGTGTATATATATATATAAGTCTCAGGGCCTGGACTGTGGTGAGCGTGTGTGTATATATATAAGTCTCAGGGCATGGACTGTGGTGTGTGTGTATATATATATAAGTCTCAGAGCCTGGACTGTGGTGTGTGTGTGTGTATATATATAAGTCTCAGGGCCTGGACTGTGGTGTGTGTGTGTATATATATATAAGTCTCAGGGTCTGGACTGTGGTGTGTGTATATATATATAAGTCTCAGGGCCTGGACTGTGGTGTGTGTGTATATATATATAAGTCTCAGTGCCTGGACTGTGGTGTGTGTGTGTGTATATATATAAGTCTCAGGGCCTGGACTGTGGTGTGTGTGTGTATATATATATAAGTCTCAGGGCCTGGACTGTGGTGTGTGTGTATATATATATATAAGTCTCAGGGCCTGGACTGTGGTGAGCGTGTGTGTATATATATAAGTCTCAGGGCATGGACTGTGGTGAGCGTGTGTGTATATATATAAGTCTCAGGGCATGGACTGTGGTGTGTGTGTATATATATATATAAGTCTCAGGGCCTGGACTGTGGTGTGTGTGTGTATATATATATAAGTCTCAGGGCCTGGACTGTGGTGTGTGTGTATATATATAAGTATCAGGGCCTGGACTGTGGTATGTGTGTATATATATATAAGTCTCAGGGCCTGGACTGTGGTGAGCGTGTGTGTATATATATAAGTCTCAGGGCATGGACTGTGGTGAGCGTGTGTGTATATATATAAGTCTCAGGGCATGGACTGTGGTGTGTGTGTATATATATATATAAGTCTCAGGGCCTGGACTGTGGTGTGTGTGTGTATATATATAAGTCTCAGGGTCTGGACTGTGGTGTGTGTGTGTGTATATATATATAAGTCTCAGGGCCTGGACTGTGGTGTTTGTGTGCATATATATACGTCTCAGGGCCTGGACTGTGGTGTGTGTGTGTATATATATAAGTCTCAGGGCCTGGACTGTGGTGTGTGTGTATATATATAAGTCTCAGGGCCTGGACTGTGGTGTGTGTGTGTATATATATATAAGTCTCAGGGCCTGGACTGTGGTGTGTGTGTATATATATATAAGTCTCAGGGCCTGGACTGTGGTGTGTGTGTGTATATATATATAAGTATCAGGGCCTGGACTGTGGTGTGTGTGTGTATATATATATAAGTCTCTGGGCCTGGACTGTGGTGTGTGTGTGTATATATATAAGTCTCAGGGCCAGGACTGTGGTGTGTGTGTGTATATATATAAGTCTCAGGGCCTGGACTGTGGTGTGTGTGTGTGTATATATTTAAGTCTCAGGGCATGGACTGTGGTGTGTGTGTGTATATACATAGGTCTCAGGGCATGGACTGTGGTGTGTGTGTGTTTATATATATAAGTCTCAGGGCCTGGACTGTGGTGTGTGTGTGTGTATATATATAAGTCTCAGGGCATGGACTGTGGTTTGTGTGTGTATATATATAAGTCTCAGGGCCTGGACTGTGGTGTGTGTGTGTATATATATAAGTCTCAGGGTCTGGACTGTGGTGAGTGTGTGTATATATATAAGTCTCAGGGCCTGGACTGTGGTGTGTGTGTGTGTATATATATAAGTCTCAGGGTCTGGACAGTGGTGTGTGTGTGTGTATATATATAAGTCTCAGGGCCTGGACTGTGGTGTGTGTGTGTATATATATAAGTCTCAGGGCCTGGACTGTGGTGTGTGTGTGTGTATATATATAAGTCTCAGGGCCTGGACTGTGGTGAGTGTGTGTATATATATAAGTCTCAGGGCCTGGACTGTGGTGTGTGTGTGTTTATATATAAGTCTCAGGGCCTGGACTGTGGTGTTTGTGTGTGTATATATATAAGTCTCAGGGCCTGGACTGTGGTGTGTGTGTGTATATATATATATAAGTCTCAGGGCCTGGACTGTGGTGTGTGTGTGTATATATATATATAATCTCAGGGCCTGGACTGTGGTGTGTGTGTATATAAATATAAGTCTCAGGGCCTGGACTGTGGTGTGTGTTTGTGTATATATGTAAGTCTCATGGCATGGACTGTGGTGTGTGTGTGTATATATATAAGTCTCAGGGCCTGGACTGTGGTGTGTGTGTGTATATATATAAGTCTCAGGGCCTGGACTGTGGTGTGTGTGTGTATATATATATAAGTCTCAGGGCCTGGACTGTGGTGTGTGTGAAATATATATAAGTCTCAGGGCATGGACTGTGGTGTGTGTGTGTATATATATAAGTCTCAGGGCCTGGACTGTGGTGTGTGTGTGTATATATATAAGTCTCTGGGCCTGGACTGTGGTGTGTGTGTGTATATATATAAGTCTCAGGGCCTGGACTGTGGTGTGTGTGTGTATATATATAAGTCTCAGGGCCTGGACTGTGGTGTGTGTGTGTGTATATATATAAGTATCAGGGCCTGGACTGTGGTGTGTGTGTGTTTATATATATAAGTCTCAGGGCCTGGACTGTGGTGTGTGTGTGTATATATATATATAAGTCTCTGGGCCTGGACTGTGGTGTGTGTGTGTATATATATAAGTCTCAGGGCCTGGACTGTGGTGTGTGTGTGTATATATATAAGTCTCAGGGCCTGGACTGTGGTGTGTGTGTGTATATCTATACGTCTCAGGGCCTGGACTGTGGTGTGTGTGTGTATATATATATAAGTCTCAGGGTCTGGACTGTGGTGTGTGTGTGTGGAGATATATATGTCTCAGGGCCTGGACTGTGGTGTGTGTGTGTATATATATAAGTCTCAGGGCCTGGACTGTGGTGTGTGTCTGTGTATATATATAAGTCTCAGGGCCTGGACTGTGGTGTGTGTGTGTATATATATAAGTCTCAGGGCCTGGACTGTGGTGTGTGTCTGTGTATATATATAAGTCTCAGGGCCTGGACTGTGGTGTGTGTGTGTATATATATATATAAGTCTCAGGGTCTGGACTGTGGTGTGTGTGTGTGTATATATATAAGTCTCAGGGCCTGGACTGTGGTGTGTGTGTGTATATATATAAGTCTCAGGGTCTGGACTGTGGTGTGTGTGTGTGTATATATATAAGTCTCAGGGCCTGGACTGTGGTGTGTGTGTGTATATATATAAGTCTCAGGGCCTGGACTGTGGTGTGTGTGTTCATATATATAAGTCTCAGGGCCTGGACTGTGGTGTGTGTGTTCATATATATAAGTCTCAGGGCCTGGACTGTGGTGTGTGTGTATATATATAAGTCTCAGGGTCTGGACTGTGGTGTGTGTGTATATATATATAAGTCTCAGGGCCTGGACTGTGGTGTGTGTGTTCATATATATAAGTCTCAGGGCCTGGACTGTGGTGTGTGTGTTCATATATATAAGTCTCAGGGCATGGACTGTGGTGTGTGTGTGTGTAGATATATAAGTCTCAGGGCCTGGACTGTGGTGTGTGTGTGTGTATATATATTAGTCTCAGGGCATGGACTGTGGTGTGTGTGTGTATATACATAAGTCTCAGGGCCTGGACTGTGGTGTGTGTGTATATATATATAAGTCTCAGGGCCTGGACTGTGGTGTGTGTGTGTGTAGATATATAAGTCTCAGGGCCTGGACTGTGGTGTGTGTGTGTGTATATACATAAGTCTCAGGGCCTGGACTGTGGTGTGTGTGTGTTTATATATATAAGTCTCAGGGCATGGACTGTGGTGTGTGTGTGTATATATAAGTCTCAGGGTCTGGACTGTGGTGTGTGTGTGTGTAGATATATAAGTCTCAGGGCCTGGACTGTGGTGTGTGTGTGTATATATATAAGTCTCAGGGCATGGACTGTGGTGTGTGTGTGTATATATATAAGTCTCAGGGCATGGACTGTGGTGTGTGTGTGTATATACATAAGTCTCAGGGCCTGGACTGTGGTGTGTGTGTGTTTATATATATAAGTCTCAGGGCCTGGACTGTGGTGTGTGTGTGTATATATATATAAGTCTCAGGGCCTGGACTGTGGTGTGTGTGTGTATATATATATAAGTCTCAGGGCCTGGACTGTGGTGTGTGTGTGTATATATAAGTCTCAGGGCCTGGACTGTGGTGTGTGTGTGTGTGTATATATATAAGTCTCAGGGTCTGGACTGTGGTGTGTGTGTGTATATATATATATAAGTATCAGGGCCTGGACTGTGGTGTCTGTGTGTATATATATAAGTCTCAGGGTCTGGACTGTGGTGTGTGTGTGTATATAGATATAAGTCTCAGGGCCTGGACTGTGGTGTGTGTGTGTATATATATATAAGTCTCAGGGCCTGGACTGTGGTGTGTGTGTGTGTGTGCGTGTATATATATAATTCTGAGGGTCTGGACTGTGGTGTGTGTGTGTATATATAAGTCTCAGGGCCTGGACTGTGGTGTGTGTGTGTGTGTGTGTGTGTATATATATAATTCTCAGGGTCTGGACTGTGGTGTGTGTGTGTATATATATAAGTCTCAGGGCCTGGACTGTGGTGTGTGTGTGTATATATATATAAGTCTCAGGGCCTGCACCGTGGTGTGTGTGTGTGTATATATATATAAGTCTCAGGGCCTGGACTGTGGTGTGTGTATGTGTATATATAAGTCTCAGGGCCTGGACTGTGGTGTGTGTGTGTGTATATATATAAGTCTCAGGGCCTGGACTGTGGTGTGTATGTGTATATATATAAGTCTCAGGGCCTGGACTGTGGTGTGTGTATGTGTGTATATATATAAGTCTCAGGGCATGGACTGTGGTGTGTGTGTGTATATATATAAGTCTCAGGGCCTGGACTGTGGTGTGTGTGTGTGTATATATATAAGTGTCAGGGCATGGACTGTGGTGTGTGTGTGTATATATATAAGTCTCAGGGCATGGACTGTGGTGTGTGTGTGTATATATATAAGTCTCAGGGCATGGACTGTGGTGTGTGTGTGTATATATATAAGTCTCAGGGCCTGGACTGTGGTGTGTGTGTGTGTATATATATAAGTGTCAGGGCATGGACTGTGGTGTGTGTGTGTATATATATAAGTCTCAGGGCATGGACTGTGGTGTGTGTGTGTATATATATAAGTCTCAGGGCCTGGACTGTGGTGTGTGTGTGTGTATATATATAAGTCTCAGGGCCTGGACTGTGGTGTGTGTGTGTGTATATATATAAGTCTCAGGCCCTGGACTGTGGTGTGTGTGTGTATATATATAAGTCTCAGGGCCTGGACCGTGGTGTGTGTGTGTGTATATATAAGTCTCAGGGCATGGTCTGTGGTGTGTGTGTGTATATATATAAGTCTCAGGGCCTGGACTGTGGTGTGTGTGTGTGTATATATAAGTCTCAGGGCATGGACTGTGGTGTGTGTGTGTATATATATATAAGTCTCAGGGCCAGGACTGTGGTGTGTGTGTGTATATATATAAGTCTCAGGGCCTGGACTGTGGTGTGTGTGTGTGTATATATAAGTCTCAGGGCATGGTCTGTGGTGTGTGTGTGTATATATATAAGTCTCAGGGCCTGGACTGTGGTGTGTGTGTGTATATATATAAGTCTCAGGGCCTGGACTGTGGTGTGTGTGTGTGTATATATATAAGTGTCAGGGCATGGACTGTGGTGTGTGTGTGTATATATATAAGTCTCAGGGCATGGACTGTGGTGTGTGTGTGTATATATATAAGTCTCAGGGCATGGACTGTGGTGTGTGTGTGTATATATATAAGTCTCAGGGCCTGGACTGTGGTGTGTGTGTGTGTATATATATAAGTGTCAGGGCATGGACTGTGGTGTGTGTGTGTATATATATAAGTCTCAGGGCATGGACTGTGGTGTGTGTGTGTATATATATAAGTCTCAGGGCCTGGACTGTGGTGTGTGTGTGTGTATATATATAAGTCTCAGGGCCTGGACTGTGGTGTGTGTGTGTGTATATATATAAGTCTCAGGCCCTGGACTGTGGTGTGTGTGTGTATATATATAAGTCTCAGGGCCTGGACCGTGGTGTGTGTGTGTGTATATATAAGTCTCAGGGCATGGTCTGTGGTGTGTGTGTGTATATATATAAGTCTCAGGGCCTGGACTGTGGTGTGTGTGTGTGTATATATAAGTCTCAGGGCATGGACTGTGGTGTGTGTGTGTATATATATATAAGTCTCAGGGCCAGGACTGTGGTGTGTGTGTGTATATATATAAGTCTCAGGGCCTGGACTGTGGTGTGTGTGTGTGTATATATAAGTCTCAGGGCATGGTCTGTGGTGTGTGTGTGTATATATATAAGTCTCAGGGCCTGGACTGTGGTGTGTGTGTGTATATATATAAGTCTCAGGGCCTGGACTGTGGTGTGTGTGTGTATAAATATAAGTATCAGGGCCTGGACTGTGGTGTCTGTGTATATATATAAGTCTCAGGGCCTGGACTGTGGTGTTTGTGTGTATATATATAAGTCTCAGGGCCTGGACTGTGGTGTGTGTGTGTATATATATAAGTCTCAGGGCCTGGACTGTGGTGTGTGTGTATATATATAAGTCTCAGGGCCTGGACTGTGGTGTGTGTGTGTATATATATATAAGTCTCAGGGCCTGGACTGTGGTGTGTGTGTGTATATATATAAGTCTCAGGGCCTGGACTGTGGTGAGTGTGTGTATATATATATAAGTCTCTGGGCCTGGACTGTGGTGTGTGTGTGTATATATATAAGTCTCAGGGCCAGGACTGTGGTGTGTGTGTATATATATATAAGTCTCAGGGCCTGGACTGTGGTGTGTGTGTGTGTATATATATAAGTCTCAGGGCATGGACTGTGGTGTGTGTGTGTGTATATATATAAGTCTCAGGGCATGGACTGTGGTGTGTGTGTGTTTATATATATAAGTCTCAGGGCCTGGACTGTGGTGTGTGTGTGTGTATATATATAAGTCTCAGGGCATGGACTGTGGTTTGTGTGTGTATATATATATAAGTCTCAGGGCCTGGACTGTGGTGTGTGTGTGTATATATATCAGTATCAGGGCCTGGACTGTGGTGTGTGTGTGTATATATATATAAGTCTCTGGGCCTGGACTCTGGTGTGTGTGTGTATATATATAAGTCTCTGGGCCAGGACTGTGGTGTGTGTGTGTATATATATAAGTCTCAGGGCCTGGACTGTGGTGTGTGTGTGTGTATATATATAAGTCTCAGGGCATGGACTGTGGTGTGTGTGTATATATATAAGTCTCAGGGCATGGACTGTGGTGTGTGTGTGTTTATATATATAAGTCTCAGGGCCTGGACTGTGGTGTGTGTGTGTGTATATATATAAGTCTCAGGGCATGGACTGTGGTGTGTGTGTATATATATAAGTCTCAGGGCATGGACTGTGGTGTGTGTGTGTTTATATATATAAGTCTCAGGGCATGGACTGTGGTGTGTGTGTATATATATAAGTCTCAGGGCCTGGACTGTGGTGTGTGTGTGTTTATATATATAAGTCTCAGGGCCTGGACTGTGGTGTGTGTGTGTGTATATATATAAGTCTCAGGGCATGGACTGTGGTTTGTGTGTGTATATATATAAGTCTCAGGGCCTGGACTGTGGTGTGTGTGTGTATATATATAAGTCTCAGGGCATGGACTGTGGTTTGTGTGTGTATATATATAAGTCTCAGGGCCTGGACAGTGGTGTGTGTGTGTGTATATATATAAGTCTCAGGGCCTGGACTGTGGTGTGTGTGTGTGTTTATATATAAGTCTCAGGGCCTGGACTGTGGTGTTTGTGTGTGTATATATATAAGTCTCAGGGCCTGGACTGTGGTGTGTGTGTGTATATATATCTAAGTCTCAGGGCCTGGACTGTGGTGTGTGTGTATATATATATAAGTCTCAGGGCCTGGACTGTGGTGTGTGTGTGTGTATATATGTAAGTCTCAGGGCATGGACTGTGGTGTGTGTGTGTATATATATAAGTCTCAGGGCCTGGACTGTGGTGTGTGTGTGTATATATATCAGTCTCAGGGAATGGAATGTGGTGTGTGTGTGTATATATATAAGTCTCAGGGCATGGACTGTGGTGTGTGTGTGTATATATATAAGTCTCAGGGCCGGGACTGTGGTGTGTGTGTGTGTATATATATAAGTCTCTGGGCCTGGACTGTGGTGTGTGTGTGTGTATATATATAAGTCTCAGGGCCTGGACTGTGGTGTGTGTGTATATATATATAAGTCTCAGGGCATGGACTGTGGTGTGTGTGTATATATATATAAGTCTCTGGGCCTGGACTGTGGTGTGTGTGTGTGTATATATATAAGTCTCTGGGCCTGGACTGTGGTGTGTGTGTGTGTATATATATAAGTCTCAGGGCCTGGACTGTGGTGTGTGTGTGTATATATATATAAGTCTCAGGGCCTGGACTGTGGTGTGTGTGTGTATATATATAAGTCTCAGGGCCTGGACTGTGGTGTTTGTGTGTATATATATAAGTCTCAGGGCCTGGACTGTGGTGTGTGTGTGTTTATATATATAAGTCTCAGGGCCTGGACTGTGGTGTGTGTGTGTATATATATAAGTATCAGGGCCTGGACTGTGGTGTGTGTGTGTGTATATATATATATAAGTCTCTGGGCCTGGACTGTGGTGTGTGTGTGTGTATATATATAAGTCTCAGGGCCTGGACTGTGGTGTTTGTGTGTATAAAGATAAGTCTCAGGGACTGGACTGTGGTGTTTGTGTGTATATATATAAGTCTCAGGGCATGGACTGTGGTGTGTGTGTGTATATATATATATATATAAGTCTCAGGGCCTGGACTGTGGTGTGTGTGTGTATATATATAAGTATCAGGGCCTGGACTGTGGTGTGTGTGTGTATATATATATAATTCTCTGGGCCTGGACTGTGGTGTGTGTGTATATATATATAAGTCTCAGGGCCTGGACTGTGGTGTGTGTGTGTATATATATATATATAAGTCTCAGGGCCTGGACTGTGGTGTGTGTGTGTGTATATATAAGTCTCAGGGACTGGACTGTGGTGTTTGTGTGTATATATATAAGTCTCAGGGCATGGACTGTGGTGTGTGTGTGTATAAAGATAAGTCTCAGGGCATGGACTGTGGTGTGTGTGTGTATATATATAAGTCTCAGGGCCTGGACTGTGGTGTGTGTGTGTATATATATAAGTCTCAGGGCATGGACTGTGGTGTGTGTGTGTATATAAATAAGTCTCAGGGCCTGGACTGTGGTGAGTGTGTGTATATATATATAAGTCTCAGGGCCTGGACTGTGGTGTGTGTGTATATATATATAAGTCTCAGGGCCTGGACTGTGGTGTGTGTGTGTATATATATAAGTCTCAGGGCCTGGACTGTGGTGTGTGTGTATATATATATAAGTCTCAGGGCCTGGACTGTGGTGTGTGTGTGTATATATATAAGTCTCAGGGCCTGGACTGTGGTGTGTGTGTATATATATATAAGTCTCAGGGCCTGGACTGTGGTGTGTGTGTATATATATATAAGTCTCAGGGCCTGGACTGTGGTGTGTGTGTGTGTATATATATAAGTCTCTGGGCCTGGACTGTGGTGTGTGTGTGTGTATATATATAAGTCTCAGGGCCTGGACTGTGGTGTGTGTGTGTATATATATATAAGTCTCAGGGCCTGGACTGTGGTGTGTGTGTGTATATATATAAGTCTCAGGGCCTGGACTGTGGTGTTTGTGTGTATATATATAAGTCTCAGGGCCTGGACTGTGGTGTGTGTGTGTTTATATATATAAGTCTCAGGGCCTGGACTGTGGTGTGTGTGTGTATATATATAAGTATCAGGGCCTGGACTGTGTTGTGTGTGTGTGTATATATATATATAAGTCTCTGGGCCTGGACTGTGGTGTGTGTGTGTGTATATATATAAGTCTCAGGGCCTGGACTGTGGTGTTTGTGTATATATATATATAAGTCTCAGGGCCTGGACTGTGGTGTTTGTGTGTATATATATAAGTCTCAGGGCATGGACTGTGGTGTGTGTGTGTATATATATATATATAAGTCTCAGGGCCTGGACTGTGGTGTGTGTGTGTATATATATAAGTATCAGGGCCTGGACTGTGGTGTGTGTGTGTATATATATATAATTCTCTGGGCCTGGACTGTGGTGTGTGTGTATATATATATAAGTCTCAGGGCCTGGACTGTGGTGTGTGTGTGTATATATATATATATATAAGTCTCAGGGCCTGGACTGTGGTGTGTGTGTGTGTATATATAAGTCTCAGGGACTGGACTGTGGTGTTTGTGTGTATATATATAAGTCTCAGGGCATGGACTGTGGTGTGTGTGTGTATAAAGATAAGTCTCAGGGCATGGACTGTGGTGTGTGTGTGTATATATATAAGTCTCAGGGCCTGGACTGTGGTGTGTGTGTGTATATATATAAGTCTCAGGGCATGGACTGTGGTGTGTGTGTGTATATAAATAAGTCTCAGGGCCTGGACTGTGGTGTGTGTGTGTATATATATATAAGTCTCAGGGCCTGGACTGTGGTGTGTGTGTATATATATATAAGTCTCAGGGCCTGGACCGTGGTGTGTGTGTGTATATATATATAAGTCTCAGGGCCTGGACTGTGGTGTGTGTGTCTAAATATATAAGTCTCAGGGCATGGACTGTGGTGTGTGTGTGTATATATAAGTCTCAGGGCCTGGACTGTGGTGAGTGTGTGTGTGTATATATAAGTCTCAGGGCCTGGACTGTGGTGAGTGTGTGTGTGTATATATAAGTCTCAGGGCCTGGACTGTGGTGTGTGTGTGTATATATATATAAGTCTCAGGGACTGGACTGTGGTGTGTGTGTGTATATATATATAAGTCTCAGGGCATGGACTGTGGTGTGTGTGTGTATATATATAAGTCTCAGGGCCTGGACTGTGGTGTGTGTGTGTATATATAAGTCTCAGGGCATGGACTGTGGTGTGTGTGTGTGTATATATAAGTATCAGGGCATGGACTGTGGTGTGTGTGTGTATATATATAAGTCTCAGGGCCTGGACTGTGGTGTGTGTGTATATATATATAAGTCTCAGGGCCTGGACCGTGGTGTGTGTGTGTATATATATATAAGTCTCAGGGCCTGGACTGTGGTGTGTGTGAATATATATAAGTCTCAGGGCATGGACTGTGGTGTGTGTGTGTATATATATAAGTCTCAGGGCCTGGACTGTGGTGTGTGTGTATATATATAAGTCTCAGGGCCTGGACTGTGGTGTGTGTGTGTATATATATAAGTCTCAGGGCATGGACTGTGGTGTGTGTGTGTATATATATAAGTCTCAGGGCCTGGACTGTGGTGTGTGTGTGTATATATATAAGTCTCAGGGCCTGGACTGTGGTGTGTGTGTGTATATATATAAGTCTCAGGGCCTGGACTGTGGTGTGTGTGTGTATATAAATAAGTCTCAGGGCCTGGACTGTGGTGTGTGTGTGTATATATATATATAAGTCTCAGGGCCTGGACTGTGGTGTGTGTGTATATATATATAAGTCTCAGGGCCTGGACCGTGGTGTGTGTGTGTATATATATATAAGTCTCAGGGCCTGGACTGTGGTGTGTGTGTCTAAATATATAAGTCTCAGGGCATGGACTGTGGTGTGTGTGTGTATATATAAGTCTCAGGGCCTGGACTGTGGTGAGTGTGTGTGTGTATATATAAGTCTCAGGGCCTGGACTGTGGTGAGTGTGTGTGTGTATATATAAGTCTCAGGGCCTGGACTGTGGTGTGTGTGTGTATATATATATAAGTCTCAGGGACTGGACTGTGGTGTGTGTGTGTATATATATATAAGTCTCAGGGCATGGACTGTGGTGTGTGTGTGTATATATATAAGTCTCAGGGCCTGGACTGTGGTGTGTGTGTGTATATATAAGTCTCAGGGCATGGACTGTGGTGTGTGTGTGTGTATATATAAGTATCAGGGCATGGACTGTGGTGTGTGTGTGTATATATATAAGTCTCAGGGCCTGGACTGTGGTGTGTGTGTATATATATATAAGTCTCAGGGCCTGGACCGTGGTGTGTGTGTGTATATATATATAAGTCTCAGGGCCTGGACTGTGGTGTGTGTGAATATATATAAGTCTCAGGGCATGGACTGTGGTGTGTGTGTGTATATATATAAGTCTCAGGGCCTGGACTGTGGTGTGTGTGTATATATATAAGTCTCAGGGCCTGGACTGTGGTGTGTGTGTGTATATATATAAGTCTCAGGGCATGGACTGTGGTGTGTGTGTGTATATATATAAGTCTCAGGGCCTGGACTGTGGTGTGTGTGTGTATATATATAAGTCTCAGGGCCTGGACTGTGGTGTGTGTGTGTATATATAAGTCTCAGGGCCTGGACTGTGGTGAGTGTGTGTGTGTATATATAAGTCTCAGGGCCTGGACTGTGGTGTGTGTGTGTATATATATATAAGTCTCAGGGACTGGACTGTGGTGTGTGTGTATATATATAAGTCTCAGGGCATGGACTGTGGTGTGTGTGTGTATATATATAAGTCTCAGGGCCTGGACTGTGGTGTGTGTGTGTATATATAAGTCTCAGGGCATGGACTGTGGTGTGTGTGTGTGTATATATAAGTATCAGGGCATGGACTGTGGTGTGTGTGTGTATATATATAAGTCTCAGGGCCTGGACTGTGGTGTGTGTGTATATATATATAAGTCTCAGGGCCTGGACTGTGGTGTGTGTGTGTGTATATATATAAGTATCAGGGCCTGGACTGTGGTGTCTGTGTATATATATAAGTCTCAGGGCCTGGACTGTGGTGTTTGTGTGTATATATATAAGTCTCAGGGCCTGGACTGTGGTGTGTGTGTGTATATATATAAGTCTCAGGGCCTGGACTGTGGTGTGTGTGTGTATATATATATATATAAGTCTCAGGGCCTGGACTGTGGTGTGTGTGTGTGTATATGTAAGTCTCAGGGACTGGACTGTGGTGTTTGTGTGTATATATATAAGTCTCAGGGCATGGACTGTGGTGTGTGTGTGTATAAAGATAAGTCTCAGGGCATGGACTGTGGTGTGTGTGTGTATATATATAAGTCTCAGGGCCTGGACTGTGGTGTGTGTGTATATATATATAAGTCTCAGGGCCTGGACTGTGGTGTGTGTGTGTATATATATAAGTCTCAGGGCCTGGACTGTGGTGAGTGTGTGTATATATATATAAGTCTCAGGGCCTGGACTGTGGTGTGTGTGTATATATATATAAGTCTCAGGGCCTGGACCGTGGTGTGTGTGTGTATATATATATATAAGTCTCAGGGCCTGGACTGTGGTGTGTGTGTCTAAATATATAAGTCTCAGGGCATGGACTGTGGTGTGTGTGTGTATATATATAAGTCTCAGGGCCTGGACTGTGGTGTGTGTGTATATATATATAAGTCTCAGGGCCTGGACCGTGGTGTGTGTGTGTATATATATATAAGTCTCAGGGCCTGGACTGTGGTGTGTGTGTCTAAATATATAAGTCTCAGGGCATGGACTGTGGTGTGTGTGTGTATATATAAGTCTCAGGGCCTGGACTGTGGTGAGTGTGTGTGTGTATATATAAGTCTCAGGGCCTGGACTGTGGTGAGTGTGTGTGTGTATATATAAGTCTCAGGGCCTGGACTGTGGTGTGTGTGTCTAAATATATAAGTCTCAGGGCATGGACTGTGGTGTGTGTGTGTATATATAAGTCTCAGGGCCTGGACTGTGGTGAGTGTGTGTGTGTATATATAAGTCTCAGGGCCTGGACTGTGGTGAGTGTGTGTGTGTATATATAAGTCTCAGGGCCTGGACTGTGGTGTGTGTGTGTATATATATATAAGTCTCAGGGACTGGACTGTGGTGTGTGTGTATATATATAAGTCTCAGGGCATGGACTGTGGTGTGTGTGTGTATATATATAAGTCTCAGGGCCTGGACTGTGGTGTGTGTGTGTATATATAAGTCTCAGGGCATGGACTGTGGTGTGTGTGTGTGTATATATAAGTATCAGGGCATGGACTGTGGTGTGTGTGTGTATATATATAAGTCTCAGGGCCTGGACTGTGGTGTGTGTGTATATATATATAAGTCTCAGGGCCTGGACCGTGGTGTGTGTGTGTATATATATATAAGTCTCAGGGCCTGGACTGTGGTGTGTGTGAATATATATAAGTCTCAGGGCATGGACTGTGGTGTGTGTGTGTATATATATAAGTCTCAGGGCCTGGACTGTGGTGTGTGTGTATATATATAGGTCTCAGGGCCTGGACTGTGGTGTGTGTGTGTATATATATAAGTCTCAGGGCATGGACTGTGGCGTGTGTGTGTATATATATAAGTCTCAGGGCCTGGACTGTGGTGTGTGTGTGTATATATATAAGTCTCAGGGCCTGGACTGTGGTGTGTGTGTGTATATATAAGTCTCAGGGCCTGGACTGTGGTGAGTGTGTGTGTGTATATATAAGTCTCAGGGCCTGGACTGTGGTGTGTGTGTGTATATATATATAAGTCTCAGGGACTGGACTGTGGTGTGTGTGTATATATATAAGTCTCAGGGCATGGACTGTGGTGTGTGTGTGTATATATATAAGTCTCAGGGCCTGGACTGTGGTGTGTGTGTGTATATATAAGTCTCAGGGCATGGACTGTGGTGTGTGTGTGTGTATATATAAGTATCAGGGCATGGACTGTGGTGTGTGTGTGTATATATATAAGTCTCAGGGCCTGGACTGTGGTGTGTGTGTATATATATATAAGTCTCAGGGCCTGGACTGTGGTGTGTGTGTGTATATATATAAGTATCAGGGCCTGGACTGTGGTGTCTGTGTATATATATAAGTCTCAGGGCCTGGACTGTGGTGTTTGTGTGTATATATATAAGTCTCAGGGCCTGGACTGTGTTGTGTGTGTGTATATATATAAGTCTCAGGGCCTGGACTGTGGTATGTGTGTGTATATATATAAGTCTCAGGGCCTGGACTTTGGTGAGTGTGTGTATATATATATAAGTCTCTGGGCCTGGACTGTGGTGTGTGTGTGTATATATATAAGTCTCAGGGCCAGGACTGTGGTGTTTGTGTGTATATATATAAGTCTCAGGGCCTGGACTGTGGTGTGTGTGTGTGTATATATATAAGTCTCAGGGCATGGACTGTGGTGTGTGTGTGTGTATATATATAAGTCTCAGGGCATGGACTGTGGTGTGTGTGTGTTTATATATATAAGTCTCAGGGCCTGGACTGTGGTGTGTGTGTGTGTGTATATATATAAGTCTCAGGGCATGGACTGTGGTTTGTGTGTGTATATATATATAAGTCTCAGGGCCTGGACTGTGGTGTGTGTGTGTATATATATAAGTATCAGGGCCTGGACTGTGGTGTGTGTGTGTATATATATATAAGTCTCTGGGCCTGGACTCTGGTGTGTGTGTGTATATATATAAGTCTCAGGGCCAGGACTGTGGTGTGTGTGTGTATATATATAAGTCTCAGGGCCTGGACTGTGGTGTGTGTGTGTGTATATATATAAGTCTCAGGGCCTGGACTGTGGTGTGTGTGTATATATATAAGTCTCAGGGCATGGACTGTGGTGTGTGTGTGTTTATATATATAAGTCTCAGGGCCTGGACTGTGGTGTGTGTGTGTGTATATATATAAGTCTCAGGGCATGGACTGTGGTTTGTGTGTGTATATATATAAGTCTCAGGGCCTGGACAGTGGTGTGTGTGTGTGTATATATATAAGTCTCAGGGCCTGGACTGTGGTGTGTGTGTGTGTTTATATATAAGTCTCAGGGCCTGGACTGTGGTGTTTGTGTGTGTATATATATAAGTCTCAGGGCCTGGACTGTGGTGTGTGTGTGTATATATATCTAAGTCTCAGGGCCTGGACTGTGGTGTGTGTGTGTATATATATAAGTCTCAGGGCCTGGACTGTGGTGTGTGTGTGTATATATATAAGTCTCAGGGCCTGGACTGTGGTGTTTGTGTGTATATATATAAGTCTCAGGCCCTGGACTGTGGTGTGTGTGTGTATATATATAAGTATCAGGGCCTGGACTGTGGTGTGTGTGTGTATATATATATAAGTATCAGGGCCTGGACTGTGGTGTGTGTGTGTATATATATATATAAGTCTCTGGGCCTGGACTGTGGTGTGTGTGTGTGTATATATATAAGTCTCAGGGCCTGGACTGTGGTGTTTGTGTGTATATATATAAGTCTCAGGGCCTGGACTGTGGTGTGTGTGTGTATATATATAAGTATCAGGGCCTGGACTGTGGTGTTTTTGTGTGTATATATATAAGTCTCAGGGCATGGACTGTGGTGTGTGTGTGTATAAAGATAAGTCTCAGGGACTGGACTGTGGTGTTTGTGTGTATATATATAAGTATCAGGGCCTGGACTGTGGTGTGTGTGTGTTTATATATATAAGTCTCAGGGCCTGGACTGTGGTGTGTGTATATATATAAGTATCAGGGCCTGGACTGTGGTGTGTGTGTGTATATATATATATAAGTCTCTGGGCCTGGACTGTGGTGTGTGTGTGTGTATATATATAAGTCTCAGGGCCTGGACTGTGGTGTTTGTGTGTATATATATAAGTCTCAGGGCCTGGACTGTGGTGTGTGTGTGTGTATATATATAAGTATCAGGGCCTGGACTGTGGTGTGTGTGTGTATATATATATATATAAGTCTCAGGGCCTGGACTGTGGTGTGTGTGTGTATATATATAAGTATCAGGGCCTGGACTGTGGTGTGTGTGTGTATATATATATAATTCTCTGGGCCTGGACTGTGGTGTGTGTGTGTATATATATAAGTCTCAGGGCCTGGACTGTGGTGTGTGTGTGTATATATATATATCAGTCTCAGGGCCTGGACTGTGGTGTGTGTGTGTGTATATATAAGTCTCAGGGACTGGACTGTGGTGTTTGTGTGTATATATATAAGTCTCAGGGCATGGACTGTGGTGTGTGTGTGTATAAAGATAAGTCTCAGGGCATGGACTGTGGTGTGTGTGTGTATATATATAAGTCTCAGGGCCTGGACTGTGGTGTGTGTGTGTATATATATAAGTCTCAGGGCATGGACTGTGGTGTGTGTGTGTATATAAATAAGTCTCAGGGCCTGGACTGTGGTGAGTGTGTGTGTGTATATATAAGTCTCAGGGCCTGGACTGTGGTGTGTGTGTGTATATATATATAAGTCTCAGGGCCTGGACCGTGGTGTGTGTGTGTTTATATATATAAGTCTCAGGGCCTGGACTGTGGTGTGTGTATATATATAAGTATCAGGGCCTGGACTGTGGTGTGTGTGTGTATATATATATATAAGTCTCTGGGCCTGGACTGTGGTGTGTGTGTGTGTATATATATAAGTCTCAGGGCCTGGACTGTGGTGTTTGTGTGTATATATATAAGTCTCAGGGCCTGGACTGTGGTGTGTGTGTGTGTATATATATAAGTATCAGGGCCTGGACTGTGGTGTGTGTGTGTATATATATATATATAAGTCTCAGGGCCTGGACTGTGGTGTGTGTGTGTATATATATAAGTATCAGGGCCTGGACTGTGGTGTGTGTGTGTATATATATATAATTCTCTGGGCCTGGACTGTGGTGTGTGTGTGTATATATATAAGTCTCAGGGCCTGGACTGTGGTGTGTGTGTGTATATATATATATCAGTCTCAGGGCCTGGACTGTGGTGTGTGTGTGTGTATATATAAGTCTCAGGGACTGGACTGTGGTGTTTGTGTGTATATATATAAGTCTCAGGGCATGGACTGTGGTGTGTGTGTGTATAAAGATAAGTCTCAGGGCATGGACTGTGGTGTGTGTGTGTATATATATAAGTCTCAGGGCCTGGACTGTGGTGTGTGTGTGTATATATATAAGTCTCAGGGCATGGACTGTGGTGTGTGTGTGTATATAAATAAGTCTCAGGGCCTGGACTGTGGTGAGTGTGTGTGTGTATATATAAGTCTCAGGGCCTGGACTGTGGTGTGTGTGTGTATATATATATAAGTCTCAGGGCCTGGACCGTGGTGTGTGTGTGTATATATATATAAGTCTCAGGGCCTGGACTGTGGTGTGTGTGTCTAAATATATAAGTCTCAGGGCATGGACTGTGGTGTGTGTGTGTATATATAAGTCTCAGGGCCTGGACTGTGGTGAGTGTGTGTGTGTATATATAAGTCTCAGGGCCTGGACTGTGGTGAGTGTGTGTGTGTATATATATAAGTCTCAGGGCCTGGACTGTGGTGTGTGTGTGTATATATATATAAGTCTCAGGGACTGGACTGTGGTGTGTGTGTATATATATAAGTCTCAGGGCATGGACTGTGGTGTGTGTGTGTATATATATAAGTCTCAGGGCCTGGACTGTGGTGTGTGTGTGTATATATAAGTCTCAGGGCATGGACTGTGGTGTGTGTGTGTGTATATATAAGTATCAGGGCATGGACTGTGGTGTGTGTGTGTATATATATAAGTCTCAGGGCCTGGACTGTGGTGTGTGTGTATATATATATAAGTCTCAGGGCCTGGACCGTGGTGTGTGTGTGTATATATATATAAGTCTCAGGGCCTGGACTGTGGTGTGTGTGAATATATATAAGTCTCAGGGCATGGACTGTGGTGTGTGTGTGTATATATATAAGTCTCAGGGCCTGGACTGTGGTGTGTGTGTATATATATAAGTCTCAGGGCCTGGACTGTGGTGTGTGTGTGTATATATATAAGTCTCAGGGCATGGACTGTGGTGTGTGTGTGTATATATATAAGTCTCAGGGCCTGGACTGTGGTGTGTGTGTGTATATATATAAGTCTCAGGGCCTGGACTGTGGTGTGTGTGTATATATATAAGTCTCAGGGCCTGGACTGTGGTGTGTGTGTATATATATATAAGTCTCAGGGCCTGGACCGTGGTGTGTGTATATATATATAAGTCTCAGGGCATGGACTGTGGTGTGTGTGTGTATATATAAGTCTCAGGGCCTGGACTGTGGTGAGTGTGTGTGTGTATATATAAGTCTCAGGGCCTGGACTGTGGTGAGTGTGTGTGTGTATATATAAGTCTCAGGGCCTGGACTGTGGTGTGTGTGTGTATATATATATAAGTCTCAGGGCCTGGACTGTGGTGTGTGTGCATATATATAAGTCTCAGGGCATGGACTGTGGTGTGTGTGTGTATATATATAAGTCTCAGGGCCTGGACTGTGGCGTGTGTGTGTATATATATAAGTCTCAGGGCCTGGACTTTGGTGTCTGTGTATATATATAAGTCTCAGGGTCTGGACTGTGGTGTGTGTGTGTGTATATATAAGTCTCAGGGCCTGGACTGTGGTGTCTGTGTGTATATATATAAGTCTCAGGGTCTGGACTTTGGTGTGTGTGTATATACATAAGTCTCAGGGCCTGGACCGTGGTGTGTGTGTGTGTATATATATAAGTCTCAGGGCCTGGACTGTGGTGTTTGTGTGTATATATATAAGTCTCAGGGCCTGGACTGTGGTGTGTGTGTGTATATATATAAGTCTCAGGGCCTGGACCGTGGTGTGTGTGTGTGTATATATATAAGTCTCAGGGCCTGGACTGTGGTGTGTGTGTGTATATATATATAAGTCTCAGGGCCTGGACTGTGGTGTCTGTGTATATATATAAGTCTCAGGGCCTGGACTGTGGTGAGTGTGTGTATATATATATAAGTCTCTGGGCCTGGACTGTGGTGTGTGTGTGTATATATATAAGTCTCAGGGCCAGGACTGTGGTGTGTGTGTGTATATATATAAGTCTCAGGGCCTGGACTGTGGTGTGTGTGTGTGTATATATATAAGTCTCAGGGCATGGACTGTGGTGTGTGTGTGTATATATATAAGTCTCAGGGCATGGACTGTGGTGTGTGTGTGTTTATATATATAAGTCTCAGGGCCTGGACTGTGGTGTGTGTGTGTGTATATATATAAGTCTCAGGGCCAGGACTGTGGTGTGTGTGTGTATATATATAAGTCTCAGGGCATGGACTGTGGCTTGTGTGTGTATATATATATAAGTCTCAGGGCCTGGACTGTGGTGTGTGTGTATATATATAAGTCTCAGGGCCAGGACTGTGGTGTGTGTGTGTATATATATATAAGTCTCTGGGCCTGGACTGTGGTGTGTGTGTGTATATATATAAGTCTCAGGGCCTGGACTGTGGTGTGTGTGTGTGTATATATATAAGTCTCAGGGCATGGACTGTGGTGTGTGTGTGTATATATATATAAGTCTCTGGGACTGGACTGTGGTGTGTGTGTGTATATATATAAGTCTCAGGGCCTGGACTGTGGTGTGTGTGTGTATATATATAAGTCTCAGGGCCTGGACTGTGGTGTGTGTGTGTGTATATATATAAGTCTCAGGGCATGGACTGTGGTGTGTGTGTGTATATATATAAGTCTCAGGGCATGGACTGTGGTGTGTGTGTGTTTATATATATATATAAGTCTCAGGGCCTGGACTGTGGTGTGTGTGTGTGTATATATATAAGTCTCAGGGCATGGACTGTGGTTTGTGTGTGTATATATATAAGTCTCAGGGCCTGGACAGTGGTGTGTGTGTGTGTATATATATAAGTCTCAGGGCCTGGACTGTGGTGTGTGTGTGTGTTTATATATAAGTCTCAGGGCCTGGACTGTGGTGTTTGTGTGTGTATATATATAAGTCTCAGGGCCTGGACTGTGGTGTGTGTGTGTATATATATATAAGTCTCAGGGCCTGGACTGTGGTGTGTGTGTATATATATATAAGTCTCAGGGCCTGGACTGTGGTGTGTGTGTGTGTATATATGTAAGTCTCAGGGCATGGACTGTGGTGTGTGTGTGTATATATATAAGTCTCAGGGCATGGACTGTGGTGTGTGTGTGTATATATATAAGTCTCAGGGCCTGGACTGTGGTGTGTGTGTGTATATATATCAGTCTCAGGGCCTGGACTGTGGTGTGTGTGTGTATATATATATAAGTCTCAGGGCCTGGACTGTGGTGTGTGTGTTTATATATATAAGTCTCAGGGCATGGACTGTGGTGTGTGTGTGTATATATATAAGTCTCAGGGCCGGGACTGTGGTGTGTGTGTGTATATATATAAGTCTCTGGGCCTGGACTGTGGTGTGTGTGTGTATATATATAAGTCTCAGGGCCTGGACTGTGGTGTGTGTGTGTATATATATAAGTCTCAGGGCCTGGACTGTGGTGTGTGTGTGTATATATATAAGTCTCAGGGCCTGGACTGTGGTGTGTGTGTGTATATATATAAGTCTCAGGGCCTGGACTGTGGTGTTTGTGTGTATATATATAAGTCTCAGGGCCTGGACTGTGGTGTGTGTGTGTTTATATATATAAGTCTCAGGGCCTGGACTGTGGTGTGTGTGTGTATATATATAAGTATCAGGGCCTGGACTGTGGTGTGTGTGTGTATATATATATATAAGTCTCTGGGCCTGGACTGTGGTGTGTGTGTGTATATATATAAGTCTCAGGGCCTGGACTGTGGTGTGTGTGTGTATATATATAAGTCTCAGGGCCTGGACTGTGTTGTGTGTGTGTATATATATAAGTCTCAGGGCCTGGACTGTGGTGTGTGTGTGTATATATATAAGTCTCAGGGCCTGGACTGTGGTGTGTGTGTGTATATATATAAGTCTCAGGGCATGGACTGTGGTGTGTGTGTGTATATATATAAGTCTCAGGGCCTGGACTGTGGTGTGTGTGTGTATATATATAAGTCTCAGGGCCTGGACTGTGGTGTGTGTGTGTATATATATAAGTCTCAGGGCCTGGACTGTGGTGTGTGTGTGTATATATATAAGTCTCAGGGCCTGGACTGTGGTGTGTGTGTGTATATATATAAGTCTCAGGGTCTGGACTGTGGTGTGGGTGTGTGTAGATATATTAGTCTCAGGGCCTGGACTGTGGTGTGTGTGTGTGTATATATATAAGTCTCAGGGCCTGGACTGTGGTGTGTGTGTGTGTATATATAAGTCTCAGGGCCTGGACTGTGGTGTGTGTGTGTGTATATATATAAGTATCAGGGCCTGGACTGTGGTGTGTGTGTGTATATATATAAGTCTCAGGGTCTGGACTGTGGTGTGGGTGTGTGTAGATATATTAGTCTCAGGGCCTGGACTGTGGTGTGTGTGTGTTTATATATATAAGTCTCAGGGCCTGGACTGTGGTGTGTGTGTGTGTGTATATATATAAGTCTCAGGGCCTGGACTGTGGTGTGTGTGTGTTTATATATATAAGTATCATGGCCTGGAATTTGGTGTGTGTGTGTATATATAAGTCTCAGGGCCTGGACTGTGGTGTGTGTGTGTGTGTATATATATAAGTCTCAGGGCCTGGACTGTGGTGTGTGTGTGTGTATATATATAAGTCTCAGGGCATGGACTGTGGTGTGTGTGTGTACATATATAAGTCTCAGGGCATGGACTGTGGTGTGTGTGTGTTTATATATATAAGTCTCAGGGCCTGGACTGTGGTGTGTGTGTGTGAAGATATTAGTCTCAGGGCATGGACTGTGGTTTGTGTGTGTGTTTATATATAAGTCTCAGGGCCTGGACTGTGGTGTTTGTGTGTGTATATATATAAGTCTCAGGGCCTGGACTGTGGTGTGTGTGTGTATATATATATAAGTCTCAGGGCCTGGACTGTGGTGTGTGTGTATATATATATAAGTCTCAGGGCCTGGACTGTGGTGTGTGTGTGTGTATATATGTAAGTCTCAGGGCATGGACTGTGGTGTGTGTGTGTATATATATAAGTCTCAGGGCCTGGACTGTGGTGTGTGTGTGTATATATATCAGTCTCAGGGCCTGGACTGTGGTGTGTGTGTGTGTATATATATAAGTCTCAGGGCCTGGACTGTGGTGTGTGTGTGTATATATATATAAGTCTTAGGGCCTGGACAGTGGTGTGTGTGTGTGTATATATATAAGTCTCAGGGCCTGGACTGTGGTGTGTGTGTGTGTTTATATATAAGTCTCAGGGCCTGGACTGTGGTGTTTGTGTGTGTATATATATAAGTCTCAGGGCCTGGACTGTGGTGTGTGTGTGTATATATATATAAGTCTCAGGGCCTGGACTGTGGTGTGTGTGTATATATATATAAGTCTCAGGGCCTGGACTGTGGTGTGTGTGTGTGTATATATGTAAGTCTCAGGGCATGGACTGTGGTGTGTGTGTGTATATATATAAGTCTCAGGGCCTGGACTGTGGTGTGTGTGTGTATATATATCAGTCTCAGGGCCCGGACTGTGGTGTGTGTGTGTGTATATGTATATAAGTCTCAGGGCCTGGACTGTGGTGTGTGTGTATATATATATAAGTCTCAGGGCATGGACTGTAGTGTGTGTGTGTATATATATAAGTCTCAGGGCCGGGACTGTGGTGTGTGTGTGTATATATATAAGTCTCTGGGCCTGGACTGTGGTGTGTGTGTGTATATATATAAGTCTCAGGGCCTGGACTGTGGTGTGTGTGTGTATATATATAAGTCTCAGGGCCTGGACTGTGGTGTGTGTGTGTTTATATATATAAGTCTCAGGGCCTGGACTGTGGTGTGTGTGTGTATATATATAAGTCTCAGGGCATGGACTGTGGTGTGTGTGTGTATATATATATAAGTCTCAGGGCCTGGACTGTGGTGTGTGTGTGTTTATATATATAAGTCTCAGGGCCTGGACTGTGGTGTGTGTGTGTATATATATAAGTCTCAGGGCCTGGACTGTGGTGTGTGTGTGTATATATATATAAGTCTCAGGGTCTGGACTGTGGTGTGTGTGTGTGTAGATATATTAGTCTCAGGGCCTGGACTGTGGTGTGTGTGTGTTTATATATATAAGTCTCAGGGCATGGACTGTGGTGTGTGTGTGTATATACATAAGTCTCAGGGCCTGGACTGTGGTGTGTGTGTGTTTATATCTCTAAGTCTCAGGGCCTGGACTGTGGTGTGTGTGTGTATATATATAAGTCTCAGGGCCTGGACTGTGGTGTGTGTGTGTATATATATAAGTCTCAGGGCTTGGAATGTGGTGTGTGTGTGTATATATATATAAGTCTCAGGGCCTGGACTGTGGTGTGTGTGTGTATATATAAGTCTCAGGGCCTGGACTGTGGTGTGTGTGTGTGTGTATATATATAAGTCTCAGGGTCTGGACTGTGGTGTGTGTGTGTATATATATATAAGTATCAGGGCCTGGACTGTGGTGTGTGTGTGTATATATAAGTCTCAGGGCCTGGACTGTGGTGTGTGTGTGTATATATAAGTCTCAGGGCCTGGACTGTGGTGTGTGTGTGTGTGTATATATATAAGTCTCAGGGTCTGGACTGTGGTGTGTGTGTATATCTCAGTCTCAGGGCCTGGACTGTGGTGTGTGTGTGTGTGTATATATATAAGTCTCAGGGTCTGGACTGTGGTGTGTGTGTGTATATATATAAGTCTCAGGGCCTGGACTGTGGTGTGTGTGTGTATATATATATAAGTCTCAGGGCCTGGACTGTGGTGTGTGTGTGTATATATAAGTCTCAGGGCCTGGACTGTGGTGAGTGTGTGTGTATATATATAAGTCTCATGGTCTGGACTGTGGTGTGTGTGTGTATATATATATAAGTCTCAGGGCCTGGACTGTGGTGTGTGTGTGTGTATATATAAGTCTCAGGGCATGGTCTGTGGTGTGTGTGTGTATATATATAAGTCTCATGGTCTGGACTGTGGTGTGTGTGTGTATATATATATAAGTCTCAGGGCCTGGACTGTGGTGTGTGTGTGTATATATATAAAGTCTCAGGGCCTGGACTGTGGTGTGTGTGTGTGTGTGTGTGTATATATATAATTCTCAGGGTCTGGACTGTGGTGTGTGTGTATATATATATAAGTCTCAGGGCCTGCACCGTGGTATGTGTGTGTGTATATATTTAAGTCTCAGGGCCTGGACTGTGGTGTGTATGTGTGTATATATATAAGTCTCAGGGCATGGACTGTGGTGTGTGTGTGTATATATATAAGTCTCAGGGCCTGTACTGTGGTGTGTATGTGTGTATATATATAAGTCTCAGGGCCTGGACTGTGGTGTGTGTATGTGTATATATATAAGTCTCAGGGCCTGGACTGTGGTGTGTGTGTGTGTATATATATAAGTCTCAGGGCCTGGACTGTGGTATGTGTGTGTGTATATATATAAGTCTCAGGGCCTGGACTGTGGTGTGTATGTGTATATATATAAGTCTCAGGGCCTGGACTGTGGTGTGTGTATGTGTGTATATATATAAGTCTCAGGGCATGGACTGTGGTGTGTGTGTGTATATATATAAGTCTCAGGGCATGGACTGTGGTGTGTGTGTGTATATATATAAGTCTCAGGGCCTGGACTGTGGTGTGTGTGTGTGTATATATATAAGTCTCAGGGCATGGACTGTGGTGTGTGTGTGTATATATATATAAGTCTCAGGGCATGGACTGTGGTGTGTGTGTGTATATATATAAGTCTCAGGGCCTGGACTGTGGTGTGTGTGTGTGTATATATATAAGTCTCAGGGCCTGGACTGTGGTGTGTGTGTGTGTATATATATAAGTCTCAGGGCCTGGACTGTGGTGTGTGTATATATAAGTCTCAGGGCCTGGACTGTGGTGTTTGTGTGTATATAATAAAGTCTCACGGCATGGTCTGTGGTGTGTGTGTGTATATATATAAGTCTCAGGGCCTGGACTCTGGTGTGTGTGTGTGTATATATAAGTCTCAGGGCCTGGACTGTGGTGTTTGTGTGTATATATATAAGTCTCAGGGCATGGACTGTGGTGTGTGTGTGTATAAAGATAAGTCTCAGGGCATGGACTGTGGTGTGTGTGTGTGTATATATATAAGTCTCAGGGCCTGGACTGTGGTGTGTGTGTGTATATATATAAGTCTCAGGGCATGGACTGTGGTGTGTGTGTGTATATATATAAGTCTCAGGGCCTGGACTGTGGTGAGTGTGTGTGTGTATATATATACGTCTCAGGGCCTGGACTGTGGTGTGTGTGTGTATATATATATAAGTCTCAGGGCCTGGACTGTGGTGTGTGTGTATATATATATAAGTCTCAGGGCCTGGACCGTGGTGTGTGTGTGTATATATATATAAGTCTCAGGGCCTGGACTGTGGTGTGTGTGTCTAAATATATAAGTCTCAGGGCATGGACTGTGGTGTGTGTGTGTATATATAAGTCTCAGGGCCTGGACTGTGGTGAGTGTGTGTGTGTATATATAAGTCTCAGGGCCTGGACTGTGGTGAGTGTGTGTGTGTATATATAAGTCTCAGGGCCTGGACTGTGGTGTGTGTGTGTATATATATATAAGTCTCAGGGCCTGGACTGTGGTGTGTGTGTGTATATATAAGTCTCAGGGCATGGACTGTGGTGTGTGTGTGTGTATATATAAGTATCAGGGCATGGACTGTGGTGTGTGTGTATATATATAAGTATCAGGGCATGGACTGTGGTGTGTGTGTGTATATATAAGTATCAGGGCATGGACTGTGGTGTGTGTGTGTGTGTGTATATAAGTATCAGGGCATGGACTGTGGTGTGTGTGTATATATATAAGTCTCAGGGCCTGGACTGTGGTGTGTGTGTATATATATAAGTCTCAGGGCCTGGACTGTGGTGTGTGTGTGTATATATATAAGTCTCAGGGCCTGGACTGTGGTGTGTGTGTGTATATATATATAAGTCTCAGGGCCTGGACTGTGGTGTGTGTGTGTATATATAAGTCTCAGGGCATGGACTGTGGTGTGTGTGTGTGTATATATAATTATCAGGGCATGGACTGTGGTGTGTGTGTATATATATAAGTATCAGGGCATGGACTGTGGTGTGTGTGTGTGTGTATATATAAGTATCAGGGCATGGACTGTGGTGTGTGTGTGTGTATATATAAGTATCAGGGCATGGACTGTGGTGTGTGTGTATATATATAAGTCTCAGGGCCTGGACTGTGGTGTGTGTGTGTATATATAAGTCTCAGGGCATGGACTGTGGTGTGTGTGTGTGTATATATAAGTATCAGGGCATGGACTGTGGTGTGTGTGTATATATATACGTCTCAGGGCCTGGACTGTGGTGTGTGTGTGTATATATATATAAGTCTCAGGGCCTGGACTGTGGTGTGTGTGTGTATATATAAGTCTCAGGGCATGGACTGTGGTGTGTGTGTGTGTATATATAAGTATCAGGGCATGGACTGTGGTGTGTGTGTATATATATAAGTATCAGGGCATGGACTGTAGTGTGTGTGTGTGTGTATATATAAGTATCAGGGCATGGACTGTGGTGTGTGTGTATATATATAAGTCTCAGGGCCTGGACTGTGGTGTGTGTGTATATATATAAGTCTCAGGGCCTGGACTGTGGTGTGTGTGTGTATATATATAAGTCTCAGGGCCTGGACTGTGGTGTGTGTGTATATATATATAAGTCTCAGGGCCTGGACCGTGGTGTGTGTGTGTATATATATATAAGTCTCAGGGCCTGGACTGTGGTGTGTGTGTATATATATAAGTCTCAGGGCCTGGACTGTGGTGTGTGTGTATATATATAAGTCTCAGGGCCTGGACTGTGGTGTGTGTGTATATATATAAGTCTCAGGGCCTGGACTGTGGTGTGTGTGTGTATATATATAAGTCTCAGGGCATGGACTGTGGTGTGTGTGTGTATATATATAAGTCTCAGGGCCTGGACTGTGGTGTGTGTGTGTATATATATAAGTCTCAGGGCCTGGACTGTGGTGTGTGTGTATATATATACGTCTCAGGGCCTGGACTGTGGTGTGTGTGTGTATATATATAAGTCTCAGGGCCTGGACAGTGGTGTGTGTGTGTGTATATATATAAGTCTCAGGGCCTGGACTGTGGTGTGTGTGTGTATATATATAAGTCTCAGGGCCTGGACTGTGGTGTGTGTGTGTGTATATATATAAGTCTCAGGGCCTGGACTGTGGTGTGTGTGTGTGTATATATATAAGTCTCAGGGCCTGGACTGTGGTGTGTATGTGTGTATATATATAAGTCTCAGGGCATGGACTGTGGTGTGTGTGTGTATATATATAAGTCTCAGGGCATGGACTGTGGTGTGTGTGTGTATATATATAAGTCTCAGGGCCTGGACTGTGGTGTGTGTGTGTGTATATATATAAGTCTCAGGGCATGGACTGTGGTGTGTGTGTATATATATATAAGTCTCAGGGCATGGACTGTGGTGTGTGTGTGTATATATATAAGTCTCAGGGCCTGGACTGTGGTGTGTGTGTGTATATATATAAGTCTCAGGGCCTGGACTGTGGTGTGTGTGTGTGTATATATATATAAGTCTCAGGGCCTGGACTGTGGTGTGTGTGTGTGTATATATAAGTCTCAGGGCCTGGACTGTGGTGTTTGTGTGTATATATATAAGTCTCAGGGCATGGTCTGTGGTGTGTGTGTGTATATATATAAGTCTCAGGGCCTGGACTGTGGTGTGTGTGTGTGTATATATAAGTCTCAGGGCCTGGACTGTGGTGTTTGTGTGTATATATATAAGTCTCAGGGCATGGACTGTGGTGTGTGTGTGTATAAAGATAAGTCTCAGGGCATGGACTGTGGTGTGTGTGTGTATATATATAAGTCTCAGGGCCTGGACTGTGGTGTGTGTGTGTATATATATAAGTCTCAGGGCATGGACTGTGGTGTGTGTGTGTATATATATAAGTCTCAGGGCCTGGACTGTGGTGAGTGTGTGTGTGTATATATAAGTCTCAGGGCCTGGACTGTGGTGTGTGTGTGTATATATATATAAGTCTCAGGGCCTGGACTGTGGTGTGTGTGTATATATATATAAGTCTCAGGGCCTGGACCGTGGTGTGTGTGTGTATATATATATAAGTCTCAGGGCCTGGACTGTGGTGTGTGTGTCTAAATATATAAGTCTCAGGGCATGGACTGTGGTGTGTGTGTGTATATATAAGTCTCAGGGCCTGGACTGTGGTGAGTGTGTGTGTGTATATATAGGTCTCAGGGCCTGGACTGTGGTGTGTGTGTGTATATATATATAAGTCTCAGGGACTGGACTGTGGTGTGTGTGTATATATATAAGTCTCAGGGCATGGACTGTGGTGTGTGTGTGTATATATATAAGTCTCAGGGCCTGGACTGTGGTGTGTGTGTGTATATATAAGTCTCAGGGCATGGAATGTGGTGTGTGTGTGTGTATATATAAGTATCAGGGCATGGACTGTGGTGTGTGTGTATATATATAAGTATCAGGGCATGGACTGTGGTGTGTGTGTATATATATAAGTCTCAGGGCCTGGACTGTGGTGTGTGTGTATATATATAAGTCTCAGGGCATGGACTGTGGTGTGTGTGTGTATATATATAAGTCTCAGGGCCTGGACTGTGGTGTGTGTGTGTATATATAAGTCTCAGGGCATGGAATGTGGTGTGTGTGTGTGTATATATAAGTATCAGGGCATGGACTGTGGTGTGTGTGTATATATATAAGTATCAGGGCATGGACTGTGGTGTGTGTGTATATATATAAGTCTCAGGGCCTGGACTGTGGTGTGTGTGTATATATATAAGTCTCAGGGCCTGGACTGTGGTGTGTGTGTGTATATATATAAGTCTCAGGGCCTGGACTGTGGTGTGTGTGTGTATATATATAAGTCTCAGGGCCTGGACTGTGGTGTGTGTGTATATATATATAAGTCTCAGGGACTGGACTGTGGTGTGTGTGTATATATATAAGTCTCAGGGCATGGACTGTGGTGTGTGTGTGTGTATATATAAGTATCAGGGCATGGACTGTGGTGTGTGTGTATATATATAAGTCTCAGGGCATGGACTGTGGTGTGTGTGTATATATATAAGTATCAGGGCATGGACTGTGGTGTGTGTGTATATATATAAGTATCAGGGCATGGACTGTGGTGTGTGTGTATATATAAGTATCAGGGCATGGACTGTGGTGTGTGTGTATATATATAAGTCTCAGGGCCTGGACCGTGGTGTGTGTGTGTATATATATATAAGTCTCAGGGCCTGGACTGTGGTGTGTGTGAATATATATAAGTCTCAGGGCATGGACTGTGGTGTGTGTGTGTATATATATAAGTCTCAGGGCCTGGACTGTGGTGTGTGTGTATATATATAAGTCTCAGGGCCTGGACTGTGGTGTGTGTGTGTATATATATAAGTCTCAGGGCATGGACTGTGGTGTGTGTGTGTATATATATAAGTCGCAGGGCCTGGACTGTGGTGTGTGTGTGTATATATATAAGTCTCTGGGCCTGGACTGTGGTGTGTGTGTATATATATAAGTCTCAGGGCCTGGACTGTGGTGTGTGTGTGTATATATATATAAGTCTCAGGGCCTGGACAGTGGTGTGTGTGTGTGTATATATATAAGTCTCAGGGCCTGGACTGTGGTGTGTGTGTGTATATATATAAGTCTCTGGGCCTGGACTGTGGTGTGTGTATATATATATAAGTCTCAGGGCCTGGACTGTGGTGTGTGTATGTGTATATATATAAGTCTCAGGGCCTGGACTGTGGTGTGTGTGTGTGTATATATATAAGTCTCAGGGCCTGGACTGTGGTGTGTGTGTGTGTATATATATAAGTCTCAGGGCCTGGACTGTGGTGTGTATGTGTGTATATATATAAGTCTCAGGGCATGGACTGTGGTGTGTGTGTGTATATATATAAGTCTCAGGGCATGGACTGTGGTGTGTGTGTGTATATATATAAGTCTCAGGGCCTGGACTGTGGTGTGTGTGTGTGTATATATATAAGTCTCAGGGCATGGACTGTGGTGTGTGTGTATATATATATAAGTCTCAGGGCATGGACTGTGGTGTGTGTGTGTATATATATAAGTCTCAGGGCCTGGACTGTGGTGTGTGTGTGTATATATATAAGTCTCAGGGCCTGGACTGTGGTGTGTGTGTGTGTATATATATATAAGTCTCAGGGCCTGGACTGTGGTGTGTGTGTGTGTATATATAAGTCTCAGGGCCTGGACTGTGGTGTTTGTGTGTATATATATAAGTCTCAGGGCATGGTCTGTGGTGTGTGTGTGTATATATATAAGTCTCAGGGCCTGGACTGTGGTGTGTGTGTGTGTATATATAAGTCTCAGGGCCTGGACTGTGGTGTTTGTGTGTATATATATAAGTCTCAGGGCATGGACTGTGGTGTGTGTGTGTATAAAGATAAGTCTCAGGGCATGGACTGTGGTGTGTGTGTGTATATATATAAGTCTCAGGGCCTGGACTGTGGTGTGTGTGTGTATATATATAAGTCTCAGGGCATGGACTGTGGTGTGTGTGTGTATATATATAAGTCTCAGGGCCTGGACTGTGGTGAGTGTGTGTGTGTATATATAAGTATCAGGGCATGGACTGTGGTGTGTGTGTATATATATAAGTCTCAGGGCCTGGACTGTGGTGTGTGTGTATATATATAAGTCTCAGGGCCTGGACTGTGGTGTGTGTGTGTATATATATAAGTCTCAGGGCCTGGACTGTGGTGTGTGTGTGTATATATATATAAGTCTCAGGGCCTGGACTGTGGTGTGTGTGTGTATATATAAGTCTCAGGGCATGGACTGTGGTGTGTGTGTGTGTATATATAAGTATCAGGGCATGGACTGTGGTGTGTGTGTATATATATAAGTATCAGGGCATGGACTGTGGTGTGTGTGTGTGTGTATATATAAGTATCAGGGCATGGACTGTGGTGTGTGTGTGTGTATATATAAGTATCAGGGCATGGACTGTGGTGTGTGTGTATATATATAAGTCTCAGGGCCTGGACTGTGGTGTGTGTGTGTATATATAAGTCTCAGGGCATGGACTGTGGTGTGTGTGTGTGTATATATAAGTATCAGGGCATGGACTGTGGTGTGTGTGTATATATATACGTCTCAGGGCCTGGACTGTGGTGTGTGTGTGTATATATATATAAGTCTCAGGGCCTGGACTGTGGTGTGTGTGTGTATATATAAGTCTCAGGGCATGGACTGTGGTGTGTGTGTGTGTATATATAAGTATCAGGGCATGGACTGTGGTGTGTGTGTATATATATAAGTATCAGGGCATGGACTGTAGTGTGTGTGTGTGTGTATATATAAGTATCAGGGCATGGACTGTGGTGTGTGTGTATATATATAAGTCTCAGGGCCTGGACTGTGGTGTGTGTGTATATATATAAGTCTCAGGGCCTGGACTGTGGTGTGTGTGTGTATATATATAAGTCTCAGGGCCTGGACTGTGGTGTGTGTGTATATATATATAAGTCTCAGGGCCTGGACCGTGGTGTGTGTGTGTATATATATATAAGTCTCAGGGCCTGGACTGTGGTGTGTGTGTATATATATAAGTCTCAGGGCCTGGACTGTGGTGTGTGTGTATATATATAAGTCTCAGGGCCTGGACTGTGGTGTGTGTGTATATATATAAGTCTCAGGGCCTGGACTGTGGTGTGTGTGTGTATATATATAAGTCTCAGGGCATGGACTGTGGTGTGTGTGTGTATATATATAAGTCTCAGGGCCTGGACTGTGGTGTGTGTGTGTATATATATAAGTCTCAGGGCCTGGACTGTGGTGTGTGTGTATATATATACGTCTCAGGGCCTGGACTGTGGTGTGTGTGTGTATATATATAAGTCTCAGGGCCTGGACAGTGGTGTGTGTGTGTGTATATTTATAAGTCTCAGGGCCTGGACTGTGGTGTGTGTGTGTATATATATAAGTCTCAGGGCCTGGACTGTGGTGTGTGTGTGTGTATATATATAAGTCTCAGGGCCTGGACTGTGGTGTGTGTGTGTGTATATATATAAGTCTCAGGGCCTGGACTGTGGTGTGTATGTGTGTATATATATAAGTCTCAGGGCATGGACTGTGGTGTGTGTGTGTATATATATAAGTCTCAGGGCATGGACTGTGGTGTGTGTGTGTATATATATAAGTCTCAGGGCCTGGACTGTGGTGTGTGTGTGTGTATATATATAAGTCTCAGGGCATGGACTGTGGTGTGTGTGTATATATATATAAGTCTCAGGGCATGGACTGTGGTGTGTGTGTGTATATATATAAGTCTCAGGGCCTGGACTGTGGTGTGTGTGTGTATATATATAAGTCTCAGGGCCTGGACTGTGGTGTGTGTGTGTGTATATATATATAAGTCTCAGGGCCTGGACTGTGGTGTGTGTGTGTGTATATATAAGTCTCAGGGCCTGGACTGTGGTGTTTGTGTGTATATATATAAGTCTCAGGGCATGGTCTGTGGTGTGTGTGTGTATATATATAAGTCTCAGGGCCTGGACTGTGGTGTGTGTGTGTGTATATATAAGTCTCAGGGCCTGGACTGTGGTGTTTGTGTGTATATATATAAGTCTCAGGGCATGGACTGTGGTGTGTGTGTGTATAAAGATAAGTCTCAGGGCATGGACTGTGGTGTGTGTGTGTATATATATAAGTCTCAGGGCCTGGACTGTGGTGTGTGTGTGTATATATATAAGTCTCAGGGCATGGACTGTGGTGTGTGTGTGTATATATATAAGTCTCAGGGCCTGGACTGTGGTGAGTGTGTGTGTGTATATATAAGTCTCAGGGCCTGGACTGTGGTGTGTGTGTGTATATATATATAAGTCTCAGGGCCTGGACTGTGGTGTGTGTGTATATATATATAAGTCTCAGGGCCTGGACCGTGGTGTGTGTGTGTATATATATATAAGTCTCAGGGCCTGGACTGTGGTGTGTGTGTCTAAATATATAAGTCTCAGGGCATGGACTGTGGTGTGTGTGTGTATATATAAGTCTCAGGGCCTGGACTGTGGTGAGTGTGTGTGTGTATATATAGGTCTCAGGGCCTGGACTGTGGTGTGTGTGTGTATATATATATAAGTCTCAGGGACTGGACTGTGGTGTGTGTGTATATATATAAGTCTCAGGGCATGGACTGTGGTGTGTGTGTGTATATATATAAGTCTCAGGGCCTGGACTGTGGTGTGTGTGTGTATATATAAGTCTCAGGGCATGGAATGTGGTGTGTGTGTGTGTATATATAAGTATCAGGGCATGGACTGTGGTGTGTGTGTATATATATAAGTATCAGGGCATGGACTGTGGTGTGTGTGTATATATATAAGTCTCAGGGCCTGGACTGTGGTGTGTGTGTATATATATAAGTCTCAGGGCATGGACTGTGGTGTGTGTGTGTATATATATAAGTCTCAGGGCCTGGACTGTGGTGTGTGTGTGTATATATAAGTCTCAGGGCATGGAATGTGGTGTGTGTGTGTGTATATATAAGTATCAGGGCATGGACTGTGGTGTGTGTGTATATATATAAGTATCAGGGCATGGACTGTGGTGTGTGTGTATATATATAAGTCTCAGGGCCTGGACTGTGGTGTGTGTGTATATATATAAGTCTCAGGGCCTGGACTGTGGTGTGTGTGTGTATATATATAAGTCTCAGGGCCTGGACTGTGGTGTGTGTGTGTATATATATAAGTCTCAGGGCCTGGACTGTGGTGTGTGTGTATATATATATAAGTCTCAGGGACTGGACTGTGGTGTGTGTGTATATATATAAGTCTCAGGGCATGGACTGTGGTGTGTGTGTGTGTATATATAAGTATCAGGGCATGGACTGTGGTGTGTGTGTATATATATAAGTCTCAGGGCATGGACTGTGGTGTGTGTGTATATATATAAGTATCAGGGCATGGACTGTGGTGTGTGTGTATATATATAAGTATCAGGGCATGGACTGTGGTGTGTGTGTATATATAAGTATCAGGGCATGGACTGTGGTGTGTGTGTATATATATAAGTCTCAGGGCCTGGACCGTGGTGTGTGTGTGTATATATATATAAGTCTCAGGGCCTGGACTGTGGTGTGTGTGAATATATATAAGTCTCAGGGCATGGACTGTGGTGTGTGTGTGTATATATATAAGTCTCAGGGCCTGGACTGTGGTGTGTGTGTATATATATAAGTCTCAGGGCCTGGACTGTGGTGTGTGTGTGTATATATATAAGTCTCAGGGCATGGACTGTGGTGTGTGTGTGTATATATATAAGTCGCAGGGCCTGGACTGTGGTGTGTGTGTGTATATATATAAGTCTCTGGGCCTGGACTGTGGTGTGTGTGTATATATATAAGTCTCAGGGCCTGGACTGTGGTGTGTGTGTGTATATATATAAGTCTCAGGGCCTGGACAGTGGTGTGTGTGTGTGTATATATATAAGTCTCAGGGCCTGGACTGTGGTGTGTGTGTGTATATATATAAGTCTCTGGGCCTGGACTGTGGTGTGTGTATATATATATAAGTCTCAGGGCCTGGACTGTGGTGTGTGTATGTGTATATATATAAGTCTCAGGGCCTGGACTGTGGTGTGTGTGTGTGTATATATATAAGTCTCAGGGCCTGGACTGTGGTGTGTGTGTGTGTATATATATAAGTCTCAGGGCCTGGACTGTGGTGTGTATGTGTGTATATATATAAGTCTCAGGGCATGGACTGTGGTGTGTGTGTGTATATATATAAGTCTCAGGGCATGGACTGTGGTGTGTGTGTGTATATATATAAGTCTCAGGGCCTGGACTGTGGTGTGTGTGTGTGTATATATATAAGTCTCAGGGCATGGACTGTGGTGTGTGTGTATATATATATAAGTCTCAGGGCATGGACTGTGGTGTGTGTGTGTATATATATAAGTCTCAGGGCCTGGACTGTGGTGTGTGTGTGTATATATATAAGTCTCAGGGCCTGGACTGTGGTGTGTGTGTGTGTATATATATATAAGTCTCAGGGCCTGGACTGTGGTGTGTGTGTGTGTATATATAAGTCTCAGGGCCTGGACTGTGGTGTTTGTGTGTATATATATAAGTCTCAGGGCATGGTCTGTGGTGTGTGTGTGTATATATATAAGTCTCAGGGCCTGGACTGTGGTGTGTGTGTGTGTATATATAAGTCTCAGGGCCTGGACTGTGGTGTTTGTGTGTATATATATAAGTCTCAGGGCATGGACTGTGGTGTGTGTGTGTATAAAGATAAGTCTCAGGGCATGGACTGTGGTGTGTGTGTGTATATATATAAGTCTCAGGGCCTGGACTGTGGTGTGTGTGTGTATATATATAAGTCTCAGGGCATGGACTGTGGTGTGTGTGTGTATATATATAAGTCTCAGGGCCTGGACTGTGGTGAGTGTGTGTGTGTATATATAAGTCTCAGGGCCTGGACTGTGGTGTGTGTGTGTATATATATATAAGTCTCAGGGCCTGGACTGTGGTGTGTGTGTATATATATATAAGTCTCAGGGCCTGGACCGTGGTGTGTGTGTGTATATATATATAAGTCTCAGGGCCTGGACTGTGGTGTGTGTGTCTAAATATATAAGTCTCAGGGCATGGACTGTGGTGTGTGTGTGTATATATAAGTCTCAGGGCCTGGACTGTGGTGAGTGTGTGTGTGTATATATAGGTCTCAGGGCCTGGACTGTGGTGTGTGTGTGTATATATATATAAGTCTCAGGGACTGGACTGTGGTGTGTGTGTATATATATAAGTCTCAGGGCATGGACTGTGGTGTGTGTGTGTATATATATAAGTCTCAGGGCCTGGACTGTGGTGTGTGTGTGTATATATAAGTCTCAGGGCATGGAATGTGGTGTGTGTGTGTGTATATATAAGTATCAGGGCATGGACTGTGGTGTGTGTGTATATATATAAGTATCAGGGCATGGACTGTGGTGTGTGTGTATATATATAAGTCTCAGGGCCTGGACTGTGGTGTGTGTGTATATATATAAGTCTCAGGGCATGGACTGTGGTGTGTGTGTGTATATATATAAGTCTCAGGGCCTGGACTGTGGTGTGTGTGTGTATATATAAGTCTCAGGGCATGGAATGTGGTGTGTGTGTGTGTATATATAAGTATCAGGGCATGGACTGTGGTGTGTGTGTATATATATAAGTATCAGGGCATGGACTGTGGTGTGTGTGTATATATATAAGTCTCAGGGCCTGGACTGTGGTGTGTGTGTATATATATAAGTCTCAGGGCCTGGACTGTGGTGTGTGTGTGTATATATATAAGTCTCAGGGCCTGGACTGTGGTGTGTGTGTGTATATATATAAGTCTCAGGGCCTGGACTGTGGTGTGTGTGTATATATATATAAGTCTCAGGGACTGGACTGTGGTGTGTGTGTATATATATAAGTCTCAGGGCATGGACTGTGGTGTGTGTGTGTGTATATATAAGTATCAGGGCATGGACTGTGGTGTGTGTGTATATATATAAGTCTCAGGGCATGGACTGTGGTGTGTGTGTATATATATAAGTATCAGGGCATGGACTGTGGTGTGTGTGTATATATATAAGTATCAGGGCATGGACTGTGGTGTGTGTGTATATATAAGTATCAGGGCATGGACTGTGGTGTGTGTGTATATATATAAGTCTCAGGGCCTGGACCGTGGTGTGTGTGTGTATATATATATAAGTCTCAGGGCCTGGACTGTGGTGTGTGTGAATATATATAAGTCTCAGGGCATGGACTGTGGTGTGTGTGTGTATATATATAAGTCTCAGGGCCTGGACTGTGGTGTGTGTGTATATATATAAGTCTCAGGGCCTGGACTGTGGTGTGTGTGTGTATATATATAAGTCTCAGGGCATGGACTGTGGTGTGTGTGTGTATATATATAAGTCGCAGGGCCTGGACTGTGGTGTGTGTGTGTATATATATAAGTCTCTGGGCCTGGACTGTGGTGTGTGTGTGTATATATAAGTCTCAGGGCCTGGACTGTGGTGTGTGTGTATATATATATAAGTCTCAGGGCCTGGACTGTGGTGTGTGTGCATATATATAAGTCTCAGGGCATGGACTGTGGTGTGTGTGTGTATATATATAAGTCTCAGGGCCTGGACTGTGGTGTGTGTGTGTATATATAAGTCTCAGGGCATGGACTGTGGTGTGTGTGTATATATATATAAGTCTCAGGGCCTGGACTTTGGTGTCTGTGTATATATATAAGTCTCAGGGTCTGGACTGTGGTGTGTGTGTGTGTATATATAAGTCTCAGGTCCTGGACTGTGGTGTCTGTGTGTATATATATAAGTCTCAGGGTCTGGACTTTGGTGTGTGTGTATATACATAAGTCTCAGGGCCTGGACCGTGGTGTGTGTGTGTGTATATATATAGGTCTCAGGGCCTGGACTGTGGTGTTTGTGTGTATATATATAAGTCTCAGGGCCTGGACTGTGGTGTGTGTGTGTATATATATAAGTCTCAGGGCCTGGACCGTGGTGTGTGTGTGTGTATATATATATAAGTCTCAGGGCCTGGACTGTGGTGTGTGTGTGTATATATATAAGTCTCAGGGCCTGGACTGTGGTGAGTGTGTGTGTATATATATAAGTCTCAGGGCCTGGACTGTGGTGTTTGGGTATATATATAAGTCTCAGGGTCTGGACTGTGGTGTGTGTGTGTATATATAAGTCTCAGGGCCTGGACCGTGGTGTGTGTGTGTGTATATATATATAAGTATCAGGGCCTGGACTGTGGTGTGTGTGTATATATATAAGTCTCAGGGCATGGACTGTGGTGTGTGTGTGTATATATATAAGTCACAGGGCATGGACTGTGGTGTGTGTGTGTATATGTGTAAGTCTCAGGGCCTGGACTGTGGTGTGTGTGTGTGTATATATATAAGTCTCAGGGCCTGGACTGTGGTGTATGTGTGTATATATATAAGTCTCAGGGCCTGGACTGTGGTGTCTGTGTGTATATATATAAGTCTCAGGGCCTGGACTGTGGTGTGTGTGTGTGTATATATATAAGTCTCAGGGCCTGGACTGTGGTGTTTGTGTGTGTGTATATATATAAGTCTCAGGGCCTGGTCTGTGGTGTGTGTGTGTATATATATAAGTCTCAGGGCCTGGACTGTGGTGTGTGTGTGTGTATATATAAGTCTCAGGGCCTGGACTGTGGTGTGTGTGTGTGTATATATATAAGTCTCAGGGCCTGGACTGTGGTGTGTGTGTGTATATATATAAGTCTCAGGGCCAGGACTGTGGTGTGTGTGTGTGTGTATATATAAGTCTCAGGGCCTGGACTGTGGTGTGTGTGTGTATATATATAAGTCTCAGGGCCTGAACTGTGGTGTGTGTGTGTATATATATAAGTCTCAGGGCCTGGACTGTGGTGTTTGTGTGTGTGTATATATATAAGTCTCAGGGCCTGGTCTGTGGTGTGTGTGTGTATATATATAAGTCTCAGGGCCTGGACTGTGGTGTGTGTGTGTGTATATATAAGTCTCAGGGCCTGGACTGTGGTGTGTGTGTGTGTATATATATAAGTCTCAGGGCCTGGACTGTGGTGTGTGTGTGTATATATATAAGTCTCAGGGCCTGGACTGTGGTGTGTGTGTGTGTGTATATATAAGTCTCAGGGCCTGGACTGTGGTGTGTGTGTGTATATATATAAGTCTCAGGGCCTGAACTGTGGTGTGTGTGTGTATATATATAAGTCTCAGGGCCTGGACTGTGGTGTGTGTGTGTATATATATAAGTCTCAGGGCCTGGACTGTGGTGTGTGTGTGTATATATATATAAGTCTCAGGGCCTGGACTGTGGTGTGTGTGTGTATATATATAAGTCTCAGGGCCTGAACTGTGGTGTGTGTGTGTATATATATAAGTCTCAGGGCCTGGACTGTGGTGTGTGTGTGTATATATATAAGTCTCAGGGCCTGGACAGTGGTGTGTGTGTGTATATATATAAGTCTCAGGGCCTGGACTGTGGTGTGTGTGTGTATATATATATAAGTCTCATGGCCTGGACTGTGGTTTGTGTGTGTATATATATAAGTCTCAGTGTCTGGACTGTGGTGTGTGTGTGTATATATATATAAGTCTCAGGGCCTGGACTGTGGTGTGTGTGTGTATATATATAAGTCTCAGGGCATGGACTGTGGTGTGTGTGTGTATATATATAAGTCTCAGGGCCTGGACTGTGGTGTGTGTGTGTATATATATAAGTCTCAGGGCCTGGACTGTGGTGTGTGTGTGTATATATATAAGTCTCAGGGCCTGGACTGTGGTGTGTGTGTGTGTATATATATAAGTCTCAGTGTCTGGACTGTGGTGTGTGTGTGTATATATATATAAGTCTCAGGGCCTGGACTGTGGTGTGTGTGTGTATATATATAAGTCTCAGGGCCTGGACTGTGGTGTGTGTGTGTGTATATAAATAAGTCTCAGGGCATGGACTGTGGTGTGTGTGTGTATATATATAAGTCTCAGGGCCGGAACTGTGGTGTGTGTGTGTGTATATAAATAAGTCTCAGGGCATGGACTGTGGTGTGTGTGTGTATATATATATATACCTCTGGGCCTGGACTGTGGTGTCTGTGTGTGTATATATATAAGTCTCAGGGCCTGGACTGTGGTGTGTGTGTGTATATATATAGGTCTCAGGGCCTGGACTGTGGTGTGTGTGTATATATATATATATATAAGTATCAGGGCCTGGACTGTGGTGTCTGTGTGTGTATATATATAAGTCTCAGGGCATGGACTGTGGTGTGTGTGTGTATATATATATATACCTCTGGGCCTGGACTGTGGTGTCTGTGTGTGTATATATATAAGTCTCAGGGCATGGACTGTGGTGTGTGTGTGTATATATATAAGTCTCAGGGCCTGGACTGTGGTGTTTGTGTATATATATAAGTCTCAGGGTCTGGACTGTGGTGTGTGTGTGTGTATATATATAAGTCTCAGGGCCTGGACTGTGGTGTGTGTGTGTATATATATATATAAGTATCAGGGCCTGGACTGTGGTGTCTGTGTGTGTATATATATAAGTCTCAGGGCATGGACTGTGGTGTGTGTGTGTGTATATATATATACCTCTGGGCCTGGACTGTGGTGTCTGTGTGTGTATATATATAAGTATCAGGGCCTGGACTGTGGTGTGTGTGTGTGTATATATATAAGTCTCAGGGCATGGACTGTGGTGTGTGTGTGTGTATATATATATATAAGTCTCAGGGCCTGGACTGTGGTGTGTGTGTGTATATATATAAGTCTCAGGGCCTGGACTGTGGTGTGTGTGTGTGTATATATATAAGTCTCAGGGCCTGGACTGTGGTGTGTGTGTGTATATATATATATAAGTATCAGGGCCTGGACTGTGGTGTGTGTGTATATATATATATAAGTATCAGGGCCTGGACTGTGGTGTGTGTGTATATATATATATAAGTATCAGGGCCTGGACTGTGGTGTCTGTGTGTGTATATATATAAGTCTCAGGGCCTGGACTGTGGTGTGTGTGTGTGTATATATATAAGTCTCAGGGCCTGGACTGTGGTGTGTGTGTGTATATATATATATAAGTCTCAGGGCATGGACTGTGGTGTGTGTGTGTATATATATATAAGTATCAGGGCCTGGACTGTGGTGTGTGTGTGTATATATATATATATATAAGTATCAGGGCCTGGACTGTGGTGTGTGTGTGTATATATATATAAGTCTCAGGGCCTGGACTGTGGTGTGTGTGTGTATATATATATATATAAGTATCAGGGCCTGGACTGTGGTGTCTGTGTGTGTATATATATAAGTCTCAGGGCATGGACTGTGGTGTGTGTGTGTATATATATATATACCTCTGGGCCTGGACTGTGGTGTCTGTGTGTGTATATATATAAGTCTCAGGGCCTGGACTGTGGTGTGTGTGTGTATATATATATATATAAGTATCAGGGCCTGGACTGTGGTGTGTGTGTGTGTATATATATATATAAGTCTCAGGGTCTGGACGGTGGTGTGTGTGTGTGTATATATATAAGTCTCAGGGCCTGGACTGTGGTGTGTGTGTGTATATATATATATAAGTATCAGGGCCTGGACTGTGGTGTCTGTGTGTGTATATATATATGTCTCAGGGCATGGACTGTGGTGTGTGTGTGTATATATATAAGTCTCAGGGCCTGGACTGTGGTGTGTGTGTGTGTATATATATAAGTCTCAGGGCCTGGACTGTGGTGTGTGTGTGTATATATATATATAAGTATCAGGGCCTGGACTGTGGTGTCTGTGTGTGTATATATAAGTCTCAGGGCATGGACTGTGGTGTGTGTGTGTATATATATAAGTCTCAGGGCCTGGACTGTGGTGTGTGTGTGTGTATATATATAAGTCTCAGGGCATGGACTGTGGTGTCTGTGTGTATATATATATGTCTCAGGGCATGGACTGTGGTGTGTGTGTGTATATATATAAGTCTCAGGGCCTGGACTGTGGTGTGTGTGTGTGTATATATATAAGTCTCTGGGCCTGGACTGTGGTGTGTGTGTTTATATATATAAGTCTCAGGGCCTGGACTGTGGTGTGTGTGTGTATATATATATATATATATAAGTATCAGGGCCTGGACTGTGGTGTGTGTGTGTGTATATATATAAGTCTCAGGGCATGGACTGTGGTGTGTGTGTGTGTATATATATATAAGTCTCAGGGCCTGGACTGTGGTGTGTGTGTGTATATATATAAGTCTCAGGGCCTGGACTGTGGTGTGTGTGTGTGTATATATATAAGTCTCAGGGCCTGGACTGTGGTGTGTGTGTGTATATATATATATAAGTATCAGGGCCTGGACTGTGGTGTGTGTGTATATATATATATAAGTATCAGGGCCTGGACTGTGGTGTGTGTGTATATATATATATAAGTATCAGGGCCTGGACTGTGGTGTCTGTGTGTGTATATATATAAGTCTCAGGGCCTGGACTGTGGTGTGTGTGTGTGTATATATATAAGTCTCAGGGCCTGGACTGTGGTGTGTGTGTGTATATATATATATAAGTCTCAGGGCATGGACTGTGGTGTGTGTGTGTATATATATATAAGTATCAGGGCCTGGACTGTGGTGTGTGTGTGTATATATATATATATAAGTATCAGGGCCTGGACTGTGGTGTGTGTGTGTATATATATATAAGTCTCAGGGCCTGGACTGTGGTGTGTGTGTGTATATATATATATAAGTAACAGGGCCTGGACTGTGGTGTGTGTGTATATATATAAGTCTCAGGGTCTGGACTGTGGTGTGTGTGTGTGTATATATAAGTCTCAGGGTCTGGACTGTGGTGTGTATGTGTATATATATATATAAGTATCAGGGCCTGGACTGTGGTGTGTGTGTGTATATATATATATATAAGTATCAGGGCCTGGACTGTGGTGTGTGTGTGTATATATATATAAGTCTCAGGGCCTGGACTGTGGTGTGTGTGTGTATATATATATATAAGTATCAGGGCCTGGACTGTGGTGTGTGTGTATATATATAAGTCTCAGGGTCTGGACTGTGGTGTGTGTGTGTATATATATAAGTCTCAGGGTCAGGACTGTGGTGCGTGTGTATATATCTAAGTCTCAAGGTCTGGACTGTGGTGTGTGTGTATATATATATAAGTCTCAGGGCCTGGACTGTGCTGTGTGTGTATATATATATAAGTCTCAGGGCATGGACTGTGGTGTGTGTGTATATATATATAAGTGTCAGGGCCTGGACTGTGCTGTGTGTGTATATATATATAAGTCTCAGGGCCTGGACTGTGCTGTGTGTGTATATATATATAAGTCTCAGGGCATGGACTGTGCTGTGTGTGTATATATATATAAGTCTCAGGGCATGGACTGTGGTGTGTGTGTGTATATATATATATAAGTATCAGGGCCTGGACTGTGGTGTGTGTGTATATATATAAGTATCAGGGCCTGGACTGTGGTGTGTGTGTATATATATAAGTCTCAGGGTCTGGACTGTGGTGTGTGTGTGTATATATATAAGTCTCAGGGTCTGGACTGTGGTGTGTGTGTATATATCTAAGTCTCAGGGTCTGGACTGTGGTGTGTGTGTATATATATATAAGTCTCAGGGCCTGGACTGTGCTGTGTGTGTATATATATATAAGTCTCAGGGCATGGACTGTGGTGTGTGTGTGTATATATATAAGTCTCAGGGCCTGGACTGTGGTGTGTGTGTGTATATATATAAGTCTCAGGGTCTGGACTGTGGTGTGTGTGTATATATATAAGTCTCAGGGTCTGGACTGTGGTGTGTGTGTATATATATATATAAGTCTCAGGGCCTGGACTGTGCTGTGTGTGTATATATATATAAGTCTCAGGGCATGGACTGTGGTGTGTGTGTGTATATATATAAGTCTCAGGGCCTGGACTGTGGTGTGTGTGTGTATATATATAAGTCTCAGGGTCTGGACTGTGGTGTGTGTGTGTATATATATAAGTCTCAGGGTCTGGACTGTGGTGTGTGTGTATATATATAAGTCTCAGGGCCTGGACTGTGGTGTGTGTGTATATATATATATAAGTATCAGGGCCTGGACTGTGGTGTGTGTGTGTATATATATATATAAGTATCAGGGCCTGGACTGTGGTGTGTGTGTGTATATATATATAAGTCTCAGGGCCTGGACTGTGGTGTGTGTGTGTATATATATATATAAGTATCAGGGCCTGGACTGTGGTGTGTGTGTATATATATAAGTCTCAGGGTCTGGACTGTGGTGTGTGTGTGTGTATATATAAGTCTCAGGGTCTGGACTGTGGTGTGTATGTGTATATATATAGGTCTCTGGGCCTGGACTGTGGTGTGTGTGTGTATATATATAAGTCTCAGGGCATGGACTGTGGTGTGTGTGTGTGTAGATATATAAGTCTCAGGGCCTGGACTGTGGTATGTGTGTGTATATATATAAGTCTCAGGGCCTGGACTGTGGTGTGTGTGTGTATATATATAAGTCTCAGGGCATGGACTGTGGTGTGTGTGTGTGTATATATATAAGTCTCAGGGTCTGGACTGTGGTGTGTGTGTGTATATATATAAGTCTCAGGGTCTGGACTGTGGTGTGTGTGTGTGTATATATAAGTATCAGGGCATGGACTGTGGTGTGAGTGTGTATATATATAAGTCTCAGGGCCTGGACTGTGGTGTGTGTGTGTGTATATATATAAGTCTCAGGGCCTGGACTGTGGTGTGAGTGTGTATATATATAAGTCTCAGGGCCTGGACTGTGGTGTGTGTGTGTGTATATATATAAGTCTCAGGGTCTGGACTGTGGTGTGTGTGTGTGTATATATATTAGTCTCAGGGCCTGGACTGTGGTGTGTGTGTGTATATATATAAGTCTCAGGGTCTGGACTGTGGTGTGTGTGTGTGTATATATATAAGTCTCAGGGTCTGGACTGTGGTGTGTGTGTGTGTATATATATAAGTCTCAGGGCCTGGACTGTGGTGTGTGTGTGTATATATATAAGTCTCAGGGTCTGGACTGTGGTGTGTGTGTGTGTATTTATATAAGTCTCAGGGTCTGGACTGTGGTGTGTTTGTGTGTATATATATAAGTCTCAGGGCCTGGACTGTGGTGTGAGTGTGTATATATATAAGTCTCAGGGCCTGGACTGTGGTGTGTGTGCGTGTATATATATAAGTCTCAGGGTCTGGACTGTGGTGTGTGTGTGTGTATATATATAAGTCTCAGGGCCTGGACTGTGGTGTGTGTGTGTATATATATAAGTCTCAGGGTCTGGACTGTGGTGTGTGTGTGTATATATATAAGTCTCAGGGTCTGGACTGTGGTGTGTGTGTGTGTATATATATAAGTCTAAGGGTCTGGACTGTGGTGTGTGTGTATATATATATATATAAGTCTCAGGGTCTGGACTGTGGTGTGTGTGTATGTATATATATAAGTCTCAGGGCCTGGACTGTGGTGTGTGTGTGTATATATATAAGTCTCAGGGCCTGGACTGTGGTGTGTGTGTGTATATATATATAAGTCTCAGGGTCTGGACTGTGGTGTGTGTGTGTGTATATATATAAGTCTCAGGGCCTGGACTGTGGTGTGTGTGTGTATATATATAAGTCTCAGGGCCTGGACTGTGGTGTGTGTGTGTATATATATAAGTCTCAGGGTCTGGACTGTGGTGTGTGTGTGTATATATATAAGTCTCAGGGCATGGACTGTGGTGTGTGTGTGTGTATATATATAAGTCTCAGGGCCTGGACTGTGGTGTGTGTGTGTATATATATAAGTCTCAGGGTCTGGACTGTGGTGTGTGTGTGTGTATATATATAAGTCTCAGGGTCTGGACTGTGGTGTGTGTGTGTGTATATATATAAGTCTCAGGGCCTGGACTGTGGTGTCTGTGTATGTATATATATAAGTCTCAGGGCCTGGACTGTGGTGTGTGTGTGTATATATATAAGTCTCAGGGTCTGGACTGTGGTGTGTGTGTGTATATTTAAGTCTCAGGGCATGGACTGTGGTGTGTGTGTGTGTATATATATAAGTCTCAGGGCCTGGACTGTGGTGTGTGTGTGTATATATATAAGTCTCAGTGTCTGGACTGTGGTGTGTGTGTGTGTATATATATAAGTCTCAGGGTCTGCACTGTGGTGTGTGTGTGTATATATATAAGTCTCAGGGCCTGGAATGTGGTGTGTTTGTGTATATATATAAGTCTCAGGGCCTGGACTGTGGTGTGTGTGTGTATATATATAAGTCTCCGGGTCTGGACTGTGGTGTGTGTGTGTATATATATAAGTCTCTGGGCCTGGACTGTGGTGTGTGTGTGTATATATATATAAGTCTCAGGGCCTGGACTGTGGTGTGTGTGTGTATATATATAAGTCTCAGGGCCTGGACTGTGGTGTGTGTGTGTGTATATATAAGTCTCAGGGTCTGGACTGTGGTGTGTGTGTGTATATATATAAGTCTCAGGGCATGGACTGTGGTGTGTGTGTGTGTGTATATATATAAGTCTCAGGGCCTGGACTGTGGTGTGTGTGTGTATATATATAAGTCTCAGGGTCTGGACTGTGGTGTGTGTGTGTATATATATAAGTCTCAGGGCATGGACTGTGGTGTGTGTGTGTATATATATAAGTCTCAGGGTCTGGACTGTGGTGTGTGTGTGTATATATATAAGTCTCAGGGCATGGACTGTGGTGTGTGTGTGTATATATATAAGTCTCAGGGTCTGGACTGTGGTGTGTGTGTGTATATATATAAGTCTCAGGGTCTGGACTGTGGTGTGTGTGTGTATATATATAAGTCTCAGGGCATGGACTGTGGTGTGTGTGTGTGTGTATATATATAAGTCTCAGGGCCTGGACTGTGGTGTGTGTGTGTATATATATAAGTCTCAGGGCCTGGACTGTGGTGTGTGTGTGTATATATATAAGTCTCAGGGTCTGGACTGTGGTGTGTGTGTGTATATATATAAGTCTCAGGGCATGGACTGTGGTGTGTGTGTGTGTATATATATAAGTCTCAGGGCCTGGACTGTGGTGTGTGTGTGTATATATATAAGTCTCAGGGTCTGGACTGTGGTGTGTGTGTGTGTATATATATAAGTCTCAGGGTCTGGACTGTGGTGTGTGTGTGTGTATATATATAAGTCTCAGGGCCTGGACTGTGGTGTGTGTGTGTATATATATAAGTCTCAGGGTCTGGACTGTGGTGTGTGTGTGTGTGTATATATATAAGTCTCAGGGCCTGGACTGTGGTGTGTGTGTGTATATATATAAGTCTCAGGGTCTGGACTGTGGTGTGTGTGTGTATATATATAAGTCTCAGGGCATGTACTGTGGTGTGTGTGTGTGTATATATATAAGTCTCAGGGCCTGGACTGTGGTGTGTGTGTGTATATATATAAGTCTCAGGGTCTGGACTGTGGTGTGTGTGTGTGTATATATAAGTCTCAGGGCCTGGACTGTGGTGTGTGTGTGTACATATATAAGTCTCAGGGCATGGACTGTGGTGTATGTGTGTATATATATAAGTCTCAGGGCCTGGACTGTGGTGTGTGTGTGTATATATATAAGTCTCAGGGCCTGGACTGTGGTGTGTGTGTGTATATATATATAAGTCATAGGGCCTGGACTGTGGTGTGTGTGTGTATATATATAAGTCTCAGGGCCTGGACTGTGGTGTGTGTGTGTATATATATAAGTCTCAGGGTCTGGACTGTGGTGTGTGTGTGTATATATATAAGTCTCAGGGCATGGACTGTGGTGTGTGTGTGTATATATATAAGTCTCAGGGCATGGACTGTGGTGTCTGTGTGTATATATATAAGTCTCAGGGCCTGGACTGTGGTGTGTGTGTGTGTATATATATAAGTCTCAGGGCCTGGACTGTGGTGTGTGTGTGTATATATATAAGTCTCAGGGCATGGACTGTGGTGTGTGTGTGTATATATATATAAGTATCAGGGCCTGGACTGTGGTGTGTGTGTGTATATATATATATAAGTATCAGGGCCTGGACTGTGGTGTGTGTGTGTATATATATATAAGTCTCAGGGCCTGGACTGTGGTGTGTGTGTGTATATATATAAGTCTCAGGGTCTGGACTGTGGTGTGTGTGTGTATATATATATATAAGTATCAGGGCCTGGACTGTGGTGTGTGTGTGTATATATATAAGTCTCAGGGTCTGGACTGTGGTGTGTGTGTGTATATATATATATAAGTCTCAGGGCCTGGACTGTGGTGTGTGTGTGTATATATATATATAAGTATCAGGGAATGGACTGTGGTGTGTGTGTGTATATATATATATAAGTATCAGGGCCTGGACTGTGGTGTGTGTGTGTGTATATATATAAGTCTCAGGGTCTGGACTGTGGTGTGTGTGTGTGTATATATATAAGTCTCAGGGCATGGACTGTGGTGTGTGTGTGTATATATATAAGTCTCAGGGCATGGACTGTGGTGTCTGTGTGTATATATATAAGTCTCAGGGCCTGGACTGTGGTGTGTGTGTGTGTATATATATAAGTCTCAGGGCCTGGACTGTGGTGTGTGTGTGTATATATATATAAGTATCATGGCCTGGACTGTGGTGTGTGTGTGTATATATATAAGTCTCAGGGCATGGACTGTGGTGTGTGTGTGTATATATATAAGTCTCAGGGCCTGGACTGTGGTGTGTGTGTGTATATATATAAGTCTCAGGGCATGGACTGTGGTGTGTGTGTGTATATATATAAGTCTCAGGGCATGGACTGTGGTGTGTGTGTGTATATATATATAAGTCTCAGGGCATGGACTGTGGTGTGTGTGTATATATATATATAAGTATCAGGGCCCGGACTGTGGTGTGTGTGTGTGTATATATATAAGTCTCAGGGCCTGGACTGTGGTGTGTGTGTATATATATATATAAGTATCAGGGCCCGGACTGTGGTGTGTGTGTGTGTATATATATAAGTCTCAGGGCATGGACTGTGGTGTGTGTGTGTATATATATAAGTCTCAGGGCATGGACTGTGGTGTCTGTGTGTATATATATATAAGTCTCAGGGCCTGGACTGTGGTGTGTGTGTGTGTATATATATAAGTCTCAGGGCCTGGACTGTGGTGTGTGTGTGTATATATATATAAGTATCATGGCCTGGACTGTGGTGTGTGTGTGTATATATATAAGTCTCAGGGCATGGACTGTGGTGTGTGTGTGTATATATATAAGTCTCAGGGCCTGGACTGTGGTGTGTGTGTGTATATATATAAGTCTCAGGGCATGGACTGTGGTGTGTGTGTGTATATATATAAGTCTGAGGGCATGGACTGTGGTGTGTGTGTGTATATATATATAAGTCTCAGGGCATGGACTGTGGTGTGTGTGTATATATATATATAAGTATCAGGGCCCGGACTGTGGTGTGTGTGTGTGTATATATATAAGTCTCAGGGCCTGGACTGTGGTGTGTGTGTATATATATATATAAGTATCAGGGCCCGGACTGTGGTGTGTGTGTGTGTATATATATAAGTCTCAGGGCCTGGACTGTGGTGTGTGTGTATATATATATATAAGTATCAGGGCCCGGACTGTGGTGTGTGTGTGTGTATATATATAAGTCTCAGGGCCTGGACTGTGGTGTGTGTGTATATATATATATAAGTATCAGGGCCCGGACTGTGGTGTGTGTGTGTGTATATATATAAGTCTCAGGGCCTGGACTGTGGTGTGTGTGTGTATATATATAAGTCTCAGGGCATGGACTGTGGTGTGTGTGTGTATATATATATATAAGTATCAGGGCCTGGACTGTGGTGTGTGTGTGTATATATATATAAGTCTCAGGGCATGGACTGTGGTGTGTGTGTGTATATATATATAAGTCTCAGGGCATGGACTGTGGTGTGTGTGTGTATATATATAAGTCTCAGTGCCTGGACTGTGGTGTGTGTGTATATATATATAAGTCTCAGGGCCTGGACTGTGGTGTGTGTGTGTATATATATATAAGTCTCAGGGCCTGGACTGTGGTGTGTGTGTGTATATATATATAAGTCTCAGGGCCTGGACTGTGGTGTCTGTGTGTATATATATAAGTCTCAGGGCATGGACTGTGGTGTATGTGTGTGTGTATATATATAAGTATCAGGGCCTGGACTGTGGTGTGTGTGTATATATATATAAGTCTCAGGGCCTGGACTGTGGTGTGTGTGTATATATATATAAGTCTCAGGGCCTGGACTGTGGTGTATGTGTGTGTGTATATATATAAGTCTCAGGGCCTGGACTGTGGTGTGTGTGTATATATATATAAGTCTCAGGGCCTGGACTGTGGTGTGTGTGTATATATATAAGTCTCAGGGCATGGACTGTGGTGTGTGTGTGTATATATATAAGTCTCAGGGCATGGACTGTGGTGTGTGTGTGTATATATATAAGTCTCAGGGTCTGGACTGTGGTGTGTGTGTGTATATATATAAGTCTCAGGGTCTGGACTGTGGTGTGTGTGTGTATATATATAAGTCTCAGGGCATGGACTGTGGTGTGTGTGTGTGTGTATATATATAAGTCTCAGGGCCTGGACTGTGGTGTGTGTGTGTATATATATAAGTCTCAGGGCCTGGACTGTGGTGTGTGTGTGTATATATATAAGTCTCAGGGTCTGGACTGTGGTGTGTGTGTGTATATATATAAGTCTCAGGGCATGGACTGTGGTGTGTGTGTGTGTATATATATAAGTCTCAGGGCCTGGACTGTGGTGTGTGTGTGTATATATATAAGTCTCAGGGTCTGGACTGTGGTGTGTGTGTGTGTATATATATAAGTCTCAGGGTCTGGACTGTGGTGTGTGTGTGTGTATATATATAAGTCTCAGGGCCTGGACTGTGGTGTGTGTGTGTATATATATAAGTCTCATGGTCTGGACTGTGGTGTGTGTGTGTGTGTATATATATAAGTCTCAGGGCCTGGACTGTGGTGTGTGTGTGTATATATATAAGTCTCAGGGTCTGGACTGTGGTGTGTGTGTGTATATATATAAGTCTCAGGGCATGTACTGTGGTGTGTGTGTGTGTATATATATAAGTCTCAGGGCCTGGACTGTGGTGTGTGTGTGTATATATATAAGTCTCAGGGTCTGGACTGTGGTGTGTGTGTGTGTATATATAAGTCTCAGGGCCTGGACTGTGGTGGTGTGTGTGTGTACATATATAAGTCTCAGGGCATGGACTGTGGTGTATGTGTGTATATATATAAGTCTCAGGGCCTGGACTGTGGTGTGTGTGTGTATATATATAAGTCTCAGGGCCTGGACTGTGGTGTGTGTGTGTATATATATATAAGTCATAGGGCCTGGACTGTGGTGTGTGTGTGTATATATATAAGTCTCAGGGCCTGGACTGTGGTGTGTGTGTGTATATATATAAGTCTCAGGGTCTGGACTGTGGTGTGTGTGTGTATATATATAAGTCTCAGGGCATGGACTGTGGTGTGTGTGTGTATATATATAAGTCTCAGGGCATGGACTGTGGTGTCTGTGTGTATATATATAAGTCTCAGGGCCTGGACTGTGGTGTGTGTGTGTGTATATATATAAGTCTCAGGGCCTGGACTGTGGTGTGTGTGTGTATATATATAAGTCTCAGGGCATGGACTGTGGTGTGTGTGTGTATATATATATAAGTATCAGGGCCTGGACTGTGGTGTGTGTGTGTATATATATATATAAGTATCAGGGCCTGGACTGTGGTGTGTGTGTGTATATATATATAAGTCTCAGGGCCTGGACTGTGGTGTGTGTGTGTATATATATAAGTCTCAGGGTCTGGACTGTGGTGTGTGTGTGTATATATATATATAAGTATCAGGGCCTGGACTGTGGTGTGTGTGTGTATATATATAAGTCTCAGGGTCTGGACTGTGGTGTGTGTGTGTATATATATATATAAGTCTCAGGGCCTGGACTGTGGTGTGTGTGTGTATATATATATATAAGTATCAGGGAATGGACTGTGGTGTGTGTGTGTATATATATATATAAGTATCAGGGCCTGGACTGTGGTGTGTGTGTGTGTATATATATAAGTCTCAGGGTCTGGACTGTGGTGTGTGTGTGTGTATATATATAAGTCTCAGGGCATGGACTGTGGTGTGTGTGTGTATATATATAAGTCTCAGGGCATGGACTGTGGTGTCTGTGTGTATATATATAAGTCTCAGGGCCTGGACTGTGGTGTGTGTGTGTGTATATATATAAGTCTCAGGGCCTGGACTGTGGTGTGTGTGTGTATATATATATAAGTATCATGGCCTGGACTGTGGTGTGTGTGTGTATATATATAAGTCTCAGGGCATGGACTGTGGTGTGTGTGTGTATATATATAAGTCTCAGGGCCTGGACTGTGGTGTGTGTGTGTATATATATAAGTCTCAGGGCATGGACTGTGGTGTGTGTGTGTATATATATAAGTCTCAGGGCATGGACTGTGGTGTGTGTGTGTATATATATATAAGTCTCAGGGCATGGACTGTGGTGTGTGTGTATATATATATATAAGTATCAGGGCCTGGACTGTGGTGTGTGTGTGTGTATATATATAAGTCTCAGGGCCTGGACTGTGGTGTGTGTGTGTATATATATATAAGTATCATGGCCTGGACTGTGGTGTGTGTGTGTATATATATAAGTCTCAGGGCATGGACTGTGGTGTGTGTGTGTATATATATAAGTCTCAGGGCCTGGACTGTGGTGTGTGTGTGTATATATATAAGTCTCAGGGCATGGACTGTGGTGTGTGTGTGTATATATATAAGTCTCAGGGCATGGACTGTGGTGTGTGTGTGTATATATATATAAGTCTCAGGGCATGGACTGTGGTGTGTGTGTATATATATATATAAGTATCAGGGCCCGGACTGTGGTGTGTGTGTGTGTATATATATAAGTCTCAGGGCCTGGACTGTGGTGTGTGTGTGTATATATATAAGTCTCAGGGCATGGACTGTGGTGTGTGTGTGTATATATATAAGTCTCAGGGCATGGACTGTGGTGTGTGTGTATATATATATATAAGTATCAGGGCCTGGACTGTGGTGTGTGTGTGTGTATATATATAAGTCTCAGGGCCTGGACTGTGGTGTGTGTGTGTATATATATATAAGTATCATGGCCTGGACTGTGGTGTGTGTGTGTATATATATAAGTCTCAGGGCATGGACTGTGGTGTGTGTGTGTATATATATAAGTCTCAGGGCATGGACTGTGGTGTGTGTGTGTATATATATATAAGTCTCAGGGCATGGACTGTGGTGTGTGTGTATATATATATATAAGTATCAGGGCCCGGACTGTGGTGTGTGTGTGTGTATATATATAAGTCTCAGGGCCTGGACTGTGGTGTGTGTGTATATATATATATAAGTATCAGGGCCCGGACTGTGGTGTGTGTGTGTGTATATATATAAGTCTCAGGGCATGGACTGTGGTGTGTGTGTGTATATATATAAGTCTCAGGGCATGGACTGTGGTGTCTGTGTGTATATATATATAAGTCTCAGGGCCTGGACTGTGGTGTGTGTGTGTGTATATATATAAGTCTCAGGGCCTGGACTGTGGTGTGTGTGTGTATATATATATAAGTATCATGGCCTGGACTGTGGTGTGTGTGTGTATATATATAAGTCTCAGGGCATGGACTGTGGTGTGTGTGTGTATATATATAAGTCTCAGGGCCTGGACTGTGGTGTGTGTGTGTATATATATAAGTCTCAGGGCATGGACTGTGGTGTGTGTGTGTATATATATAAGTCTCAGGGCATGGACTGTGGTGTGTGTGTGTATATATATATAAGTCTCAGGGCATGGACTGTGGTGTGTGTGTATATATATATATAAGTATCAGGGCCCGGACTGTGGTGTGTGTGTGTGTATATATATAAGTCTCAGGGCCTGGACTGTGGTGTGTGTGTATATATATATATAAGTATCAGGGCCCGGACTGTGGTGTGTGTGTGTGTATATATATAAGTCTCAGGGCCTGGACTGTGGTGTGTGTGTATATATATATATAAGTATCAGGGCCCGGACTGTGGTGTGTGTGTGTGTATATATATAAGTCTCAGGGCCTGGACTGTGGTGTGTGTGTATATATATATATAAGTATCAGGGCCCGGACTGTGGTGTGTGTGTGTGTATATATATAAGTCTCAGGGCCTGGACTGTGGTGTGTGTGTGTATATATATAAGTCTCAGGGCATGGACTGTGGTGTGTGTGTGTATATATATATATAAGTATCAGGGCCTGGACTGTGGTGTGTGTGTGTATATATATATAAGTCTCAGGGCATGGACTGTGGTGTGTGTGTGTATATATATATAAGTCTCAGGGCATGGACTGTGGTGTGTGTGTGTATATATATAAGTCTCAGTGCCTGGACTGTGGTGTGTGTGTATATATATATAAGTCTCAGGGCCTGGACTGTGGTGTGTGTGTGTATATATATATAAGTCTCAGGGCCTGGACTGTGGTGTGTGTGTGTATATATATATATAAGTCTCAGGGCCTGGACTGTGGTGTCTGTGTGTATATATATAAGTCTCAGGGCATGGACTGTGGTGTATGTGTGTGTGTATATATATAAGTATCAGGGCCTGGACTGTGGTGTGTGTGTATATATATATAAGTCTCAGGGCCTGGACTGTGGTGTGTGTGTATATATATATAAGTCTCAGGGCCTGGACTGTGGTGTATGTGTGTGTGTATATATATAAGTCTCAGGGCCTGGACTGTGGTGTGTGTGTATATATATATAAGTCTCAGGGCCTGGACTGTGGTGTGTGTGTATATATATAAGTCTCAGGGCATGGACTGTGGTGTGTGTGTGTGTATATATATAAGTCTCAGGGCATGGACTGTGGTGTGTGTGTGTATATATATAAGTCTCAGGGTCTGGACTGTGGTGTGTGTGTGTATATATATAAGTCTCAGGGTCTGGACTGTGGTGTGTGTGTGTATATATATAAGTCTCAGGGCATGGACTGTGGTGTGTGTGTGTGTGTATATATATAAGTCTCAGGGCCTGGACTGTGGTGTGTGTGTGTATATATATAAGTCTCAGGGCCTGGACTGTGGTGTGTGTGTGTATATATATAAGTCTCAGGGTCTGGACTGTGGTGTGTGTGTGTATATATATAAGTCTCAGGGCATGGACTGTGGTGTGTGTGTGTGTATATATATAAGTCTCAGGGCCTGGACTGTGGTGTGTGTGTGTATATATATAAGTCTCAGGGTCTGGACTGTGGTGTGTGTGTGTGTATATATATAAGTCTCAGGGTCTGGACTGTGGTGTGTGTGTGTGTATATATATAAGTCTCAGGGCCTGGACTGTGGTGTGTGTGTGTATATATATAAGTCTCATGGTCTGGACTGTGGTGTGTGTGTGTGTGTATATATATAAGTCTCAGGGCCTGGACTGTGGTGTGTGTGTGTATATATATAAGTCTCAGGGTCTGGACTGTGGTGTGTGTGTGTATATATATAAGTCTCAGGGCATGTACTGTGGTGTGTGTGTGTGTATATATATAAGTCTCAGGGCCTGGACTGTGGTGTGTGTGTGTATATATATAAGTCTCAGGGTCTGGACTGTGGTGTGTGTGTGTGTATATATAAGTCTCAGGGTCTGGACTGTGGTGTGTGTGTGTGTATATATAAGTCTCAGGGCCTGGACTGTGGTGTGTGTGTGTACATATATAAGTCTCAGGGCATGGACTGTGGTGTATGTGTGTATATATATAAGTCTCAGGGCCTGGACTGTGGTGTGTGTGTGTATATATATAAGTCTCAGGGCCTGGACTGTGGTGTGTGTGTGTATATATATATAAGTCATAGGGCCTGGACTGTGGTGTGTGTGTGTATATATATAAGTCTCAGGGCCTGGACTGTGGTGTGTGTGTGTATATATATAAGTCTCAGGGTCTGGACTGTGGTGTGTGTGTGTATATATATAAGTCTCAGGGCATGGACTGTGGTGTGTGTGTGTATATATATAAGTCTCAGGGCATGGACTGTGGTGTCTGTGTGTATATATATAAGTCTCAGGGCCTGGACTGTGGTGTGTGTGTGTGTATATATATAAGTCTCAGGGCCTGGACTGTGGTGTGTGTGTGTATATATATAAGTCTCAGGGCATGGACTGTGGTGTGTGTGTGTATATATATATAAGTATCAGGGCCTGGACTGTGGTGTGTGTGTGTATATATATATATAAGTATCAGGGCCTGGACTGTGGTGTGTGTGTGTATATATATATAAGTCTCAGGGCCTGGACTGTGGTGTGTGTGTGTATATATATAAGTCTCAGGGTCTGGACTGTGGTGTGTGTGTGTATATATATATATAAGTATCAGGGCCTGGACTGTGGTGTGTGTGTGTATATATATAAGTCTCAGGGTCTGGACTGTGGTGTGTGTGTGTATATATATATATAAGTCTCAGGGCCTGGACTGTGGTGTGTGTGTGTATATATATATATAAGTATCAGGGAATGGACTGTGGTGTGTGTGTGTATATATATATATAAGTATCAGGGCCTGGACTGTGGTGTGTGTGTGTGTATATATATAAGTCTCAGGGTCTGGACTGTGGTGTGTGTGTGTGTATATATATAAGTCTCAGGGCATGGACTGTGGTGTGTGTGTGTATATATATAAGTCTCAGGGCATGGACTGTGGTGTCTGTGTGTATATATATAAGTCTCAGGGCCTGGACTGTGGTGTGTGTGTGTGTATATATATAAGTCTCAGGGCCTGGACTGTGGTGTGTGTGTGTATATATATATAAGTATCATGGCCTGGACTGTGGTGTGTGTGTGTATATATATAAGTCTCAGGGCATGGACTGTGGTGTGTGTGTGTATATATATAAGTCTCAGGGCCTGGACTGTGGTGTGTGTGTGTATATATATAAGTCTCAGGGCATGGACTGTGGTGTGTGTGTGTATATATATAAGTCTCAGGGCATGGACTGTGGTGTGTGTGTGTATATATATATAAGTCTCAGGGCATGGACTGTGGTGTGTGTGTATATATATATATAAGTATCAGGGCCCGGACTGTGGTGTGTGTGTGTGTATATATATAAGTCTCAGGGCCTGGACTGTGGTGTGTGTGTATATATATATATAAGTATCAGGGCCCGGACTGCGGTGTGTGTGTGTGTATATATATAAGTCTCAGGGCATGGACTGTGGTGTGTGTGTGTATATATATAAGTCTCAGGGCATGGACTGTGGTGTCTGTGTGTATATATATAAGTCTCAGGGCCTGGACTGTGGTGTGTGTGTGTGTATATATATAAGTCTCAGGGCCTGGACTGTGGTGTGTGTGTGTATATATATATAAGTATCATGGCCTGGACTGTGGTGTGTGTGTGTATATATATAAGTCTCAGGGCATGGACTGTGGTGTGTGTGTGTATATATATAAGTCTCAGGGCCTGGACTGTGGTGTGTGTGTGTATATATATAAGTCTCAGGGCATGGACTGTGGTGTGTGTGTGTATATATATAAGTCTCAGGGCATGGACTGTGGTGTGTGTGTGTATATATATATAAGTCTCAGGGCATGGACTGTGGTGTGTGTGTATATATATATATAAGTATCAGGGCCCGGACTGTGGTGTGTGTGTGTGTATATATATAAGTCTCAGGGCCTGGACTGTGGTGTGTGTGTATATATATATATAAGTATCAGGGCCCGGACTGTGGTGTGTGTGTGTGTATATATATAAGTCTCAGGGCCTGGACTGTGGTGTGTGTGTATATATATATATAAGTATCAGGGCCCGGACTGTGGTGTGTGTGTGTGTATATATATAAGTCTCAGGGCCTGGACTGTGGTGTGTGTGTATATATATATATAAGTATCAGGGCCCGGACTGTGGTGTGTGTGTGTGTATATATATAAGTCTCAGGGCATGGACTGTGGTGTGTGTGTGTATATATATAAGTCTCAGGGCATGGACTGTGGTGTGTGTGTGTATATATATATATAAGTATCAGGGCCTGGACTGTGGTGTGTGTGTGTATATATATATAAGTCTCAGGGCATGGACTGTGGTGTGTGTGTGTATATATATATAAGTCTCAGGGCATGGACTGTGGTGTGTGTGTGTATATATATAAGTCTCAGTGCCTGGACTGTGGTGTGTGTGTATATATATATAAGTCTCAGGGCCTGGACTGTGGTGTGTGTGTGTATATATATATAAGTCTCAGGGCCTGGACTGTGGTGTGTGTGTGTATATATATATATAAGTCTCAGGGCCTGGACTGTGGTGTCTGTGTGTATATATATAAGTCTCAGGGCATGGACTGTGGTGTATGTGTGTGTGTATATATATAAGTATCAGGGCCTGGACTGTGGTGTGTGTGTATATATATATAAGTCTCAGGGCCTGGACTGTGGTGTGTGTGTATATATATATAAGTCTCAGGGCCTGGACTGTGGTGTATGTGTGTGTGTATATATATAAGTCTCAGGGCCTGGACTGTGGTGTGTGTGTATATATATATAAGTCTCAGGGCCTGGACTGTGGTGTGTGTGTATATATATATAAGTCTCAGGGCCTGGACTGTGGTGTCTGTGTGTGTATATATATAAGTCTCAGGGCATGGACTGTGGTGTCTGTGTGTATATATATATAAGTCTCAGGGCATGGACTGTGGTGTGTGTGTGTGTATATATATAAGTCTCAGGGCCTGGACTGTGGTGTGTGTGTATATATATAAGTCTCGGGGCCTGGACTGTGGTGTGTGTGTGTATATATATAAGTCTCAGGGCCTGGACTGTGGTGTGTGTGGATATATATAAGTCTCGGGGCCTGGACTGTGGTGTGTTTGTATATATATAAGTCTCGGGGCCTGGACTGTGGTGTGTGTGTGTATATATATAAGTCTCAGGGCCTGGACTGTGGTGTGTGTGTATATATATAAGTCTCAGGGCCTGGACTGTGGTGTGTGTGTGTATATATATAAGTCTCAGGGCCTGGACTGTGGTGTGTGTGTATATATATAAGTCTCAGGGCATGGACTGTGGTGTGTGTGTATATATATAAGTCTCGGGGCCTGGACTGTGGTGTGTTTGTATATATATAAGTCTCAGGGCCTGGACTGTGGTATGTGTGTATATATATAAGTCTCGGGGCCTGGACTGTGGTGTGTCTGTGTATATATATAATTCTCAGGGCATGGACTGTGGTGTGTGTGTGTGTGTATATATAAGTATCAGGGCCTGGACTGTGGTGTGTGTGTGTATATATATAAGTCTCAGGGCCTGGACTGTGGTGTGTGTGTGTGTATATATATAAGTCTCAGGGCATGGACTGTGGTGTGTGTGTGTGTATATATATAAGTATCAGGGCCTGGACTGTGGTGTGTGTGTGTGTGTATATAAGTATCAGGGCCTGGACTGTGGTGTGTGTGTATATATATAAGTCTCTGTGCCTGGACTGTGGTGTGTGTGTGTGTATATATATAAGTCTCAGGGCCTGGACTGTGGTGTGTGTGTGTATATATATAAGTCTCAGGGTCTGGACTGTGGTGTGTGTGTGTATATATATAAGTCTCAGGGCATGGACTGTGGTGTGTGTGTGTATATATATAAGTCTCAGGGTCTGGACTGTGGTGTGTGTGTGTATATATATAAGTCTCAGGGTCTGGACTGTGGTGTGTGTGTGTATATATATATAAGTCTCAGGGCATGGACTGTGGTGTGTGTGTGTGTGTATATATATAAGTCTCAGGGCCTGGACTGTGGTGTGTGTGTGTATATATATAAGTCTCAGGGCCTGGACTGTGGTGTGTGTGTGTATATATATAAGTCTCAGGGTCTGGACTGTGGTGTGTGTGTGTATATATATAAGTCTCAGTGTCTGGACTGTGGTGTGTGTGTGTATATATATAATTCTCAGGGCATGGACTGTGGTGTGTGTGTGTATATATATATAAGTCTCAGGGCCTGGACTGTGGTGTGTGTGTGTATATATATATAAGTCTCAGGTCATGGACTGTGGTGTGTGTGTGTGTGTATATATATAAGTCTCAGGGCCTGGACTGTGGTGTGTGTGTGTATATATATATAAGTCTCAGGGTCTGGACTGTGGTGTGTGTGTGTATATATATATAAGTCTCAGGGCATGGACTGTGGTGTGTGTGTGTGTGTATATATAAGTCTCAGGGCATGGACTGTGGTGTGTGTGTGTGTGTATATATATATATACGTCTCAGGGCATGGACTGTGGTGTGTGTGTGTGTATATATATATATAAGTCTCAGGGCCTGGACTGTGGTGTGTGTGTATATATATATAAGTCTCAGGGCATGGACTGTGGTGTGTGTGTGTGTATATATATATATAAGTCTCAGGGCCTGGACTGTGGTGTGTGTGTGTATATATATATATATACCTCTGGGCCTGGACTGTGGTGTCTGTGTGTGTATATATATAAGTCTCAGGGCCTGGACTGTGGTGTGTGTGTGTATATATATATATAAGTCTCAGGGCCTGGACTGTGGTGTGTGTGTGTATATATATAAGTCTCAGGGCCTGGACTGTGGTGTGTGTGGATATATATAAGTCTCGGGGCCTGGACTGTGGTGTGTTTGTATATATATAAGTCTCGGGGCCTGGACTGTGGTGTGTGTGTGTATATATATAAGTCTCAGGGCCTGGACTGTGGTGTGTGTGTATATATATAAGTCTCAGGGCCTGGACTGTGGTGTGTGTGTGTATATATATAAGTCTCAGGGCCTGGACTGTGGTGTGTGTGTATATATATAAGTCTCAGGGCCTGGACTGTGGTGTGTGTGTATATATATAAGTCTCAGGGCCTGGACTGTGGTGTGTGTGTGTATATATATAAGTCTCAGGGCCTGGACTGTGGTGTGTGTGTGTATATATATAAGTCTCGGGGCCTGGACTGTGGTGTGTTTGTATATATATAAGTCTGAGGGCCTGGACTGTGGTATGTGTGTATATATATAAGTCTCGGGGCCTGGACTGTGGTGTGTCTGTGTATATATATAATTCTCAGGGCATGGACTGTGGTGTGTGTGTGTGTATATATATAAGTATCAGGGCCTGGACTGTGGTGTGTGTGTGTATATATATATAAGTCTCAGGGCCTGGACTGTGGTGTGTGTGTGTGTATATATATAAGTCTCAGGGCATGGACTGTGGTGTGTGTGTGTGTATATATATAAGTATCAGGGCCTGGACTGTGGTGTGTGTGTGTATATATATATAAGTCTCAGGGCATGGACTGTGGTGTGTGTGTGTGTGTGTATATATAAGTATCAGGGCCTGGACTGTGGTGTGTGTGTGTGTGTGTATATATAAGTATCAGGGCCTGGACTGTGGTGTGTGTGTATATATATAAGTCTCTGTGCCTGGACTGTGGTGTGTGTGTGTGTATATATATAAGTCTCAGGGCCTGGACTGTGGTGTGTGTGTGTATATATATAAGTCTCAGGGTCTGGACTGTGGTGTGTGTGTGTATATATATAAGTCTCAGGGCATGGACTGTGGTGTGTGTGTGTATATATATAAGTCTCAGGGTCTGGACTGTGGTGTGTGTGTGTATATATATAAGTCTCAGGGTCTGGACTGTGGTGTGTGTGTGTATATATATATAAGTCTCAGGGCATGGACTGTGGTGTGTGTGTGTGTGTATATATATAAGTCTCAGGGCCTGGACTGTGGTGTGTGTGTGTATATATATAAGTCTCAGGGCCTGGACTGTGGTGTGTGTGTGTATATATATAAGTCTCAGGGTCTGGACTGTGGTGTGTGTGTGTATATATATAAGTCTGTGTCTGGACTGTGGTGTGTGTGTGTATATATATAAGTCTCAGGGCATGGACTGTGGTGTGTGTGTGTATATATATAAGTCTCAGGGCCTGGACTGTGGTGTGTGTGTGTATATATATATAAGTCTCAGGGCCTGGACTGTGGTGTGTGTGTGTATATATATATAAGTCTCAGGGCCTGGACTGTGGTGTGTGTGTGTATATATATATAAGTCTCAGGGTCTGGACTGTGGTGTGTGTGTGTATATATATATAAGTCTCAGGGCATGGACTGTGGTGTGTGTGTGTGTGTATATATAAGTCTCAGGGTCTGGACTGTGGTTTGTGTGTATATATATATAAGTCTCAGGGCATGGACTGTGGTGTGTGTGTGTATATATATATATAAGTCTCAGGGCCTGGACTGTGGTGTGTGTGTATATATATATAAGTCTCAGGGCATGGACTGTGGTGTGTGTGTGTGTATATATATATATAAGTCTCAGGGCATGGACTGTGGTGTGTGTGTGTGTATATATATATATATAAGTCTCAGGGCCTGGACTGTGGTGTGTGTGTATATATATATAAGTCTCAGGGCATGGACTGTGGTGTGTGTGTGTGTATATATATATATAAGTCTCAGGGCCTGGACTGTGGTGTGTGTGTGTATATATATATATATACCTCTGGGCCTGGACTGTGGTGTCTGTGTGTGTATATATATAAGTCTCAGGGCCTGGACTGTGGTGTGTGTGTGTATATATATATATAAGTCTCAGGGCCTGGACTGTGGTGTGTGTGTATATATATAAGTCTCAGGGCATGGACTGTGGTGTCTGTGTGTATATATATAAGTCTCAGGGCCTGGACTGTGTTGTGTGTGTGTATATATATAAGTCTCAGGGTCTGGACTGTGGTGTGTGTGTATATATATATAAGTCTCAGGGCATGGACTGTGGTGTGTGTGTGTGTATATATATATAAGTCTCAGGGTCTGGACTGTGGTGTGTGTGTGTATATATATAAGTCTCAGGGCCTGGACTGTGGTGTGTGTGTGTATATATATATAAGTCTCAGGGCCTGGACTGTGGTGTGTCTGTATATATATATAAGTCTCAGGGCATGGACTGTGGTTTGTGTGTGTGTATATATATATAAGTCTCAGGGTCTGGACTGTGGTGTGTGTGTGTATATATATAAGTCTCAGGGCCTGGACTGTGGTGTGTGTGTATATATATATATGTCTCAGGGTCTGGACTGTCGTGTGTGTGTATATATATATAAGTCTCAGGGCCTGGACTGTGGTGTGTGTGTGTATATATATATATACCTCTGGGCCTGGACTGTGGTGTCTGTGTGTGTATATATATAAGTCTCAGGGCCTGGACTGTGGTGTGTGTGTGTATATATATATATAAGTCTCAGGGCCTGGACTGTGGTGTGTGTGTATATATATAAGTCTCAGGGCATGGACTGTGGTGTCTGTGTGTATATATATAAGTCTCAGGGCCTGGACTGTGGTGTGTGTGTGTATATATATAAGTCTCAGGGCATGGACTGTGGTGTGTGTGTATATATATAAGTCTCAGGGCATGGACTGTGGTGTGTGTGTGTATATATATATATATATAAGTCTCAGGGCCTGGACTGTGGTGTGTGTGTATATATATATAAGTCTCAGGGCATGGACTGTGGTGTGTGTGTGTATATATATATACCTCTGGGCCTGGACTGTGGTGTCTGTGTGTGTATATATATAAGTCTCAGGGTCTGGACTGTGGTGTGTGTGTGTATATATATAAGTCTCAGGGCCTGGACTGTGGTGTGTGTGTATATATATAAGTCTCAGGGCATGGACTGTGGTGTGTGTGTGTATATATATATATAAGTCTCAGGGCCTGGACTGTGGTGTGTGTGTATATATATATAAGTCTCAGGGCATGGACTGTGGTGTGTGTGTGTATATATATATACCTCTGGGCCTGGACTGTGGTGTCTGTGTGTGTATATATATAAGTCTCAGGGCCTGGACTGTGGTGTGTGTGTGTATATATATAAGTCTCAGGGCCTGGACTGTGGTGTGTGTGTGTATATATATAAGTCTCAGGGTCTGGACTGTGGTGTGTGTGTGTATATATATAAGTCTCAGGGCCTGGACTGTGGTGTGTGTGTGTATATATATAAGTCTCAGGGCCTGGACTGTGGTGTGTGTGTGTAAAGATATAAGTCTCAGGGCGTGGACTGTGGTGTGTGTGTGTATATATATAAGTCTCAGGGCCTGGACTGTGGTGTGTGTGTGTATATATATATAAGTCTCAGGGCCTGGACTGTGGTGTGTGTGTGTATATATATATATAAGTCTCAGGGCCTGGACTGCGGTGCGTGTGTATATATATAAGTGTCAGGGCCTGGACTGTGGTGTGTGTGTGTATATATATAAGTCTCAGGGTCTGGACTGTGGTGTGTGTGTGTATATATATATAAGTCTCAGGGTCTGGACTGTGGTGTGTGTGTGTATATATATAAGTCTCAGGGCCTGGACTGTGGTGTGTGTGTGTATATATATAAGTCTCAGGGCCTGGACTGTGGTGTGTGTGTGTAAAGATATAAGTCTCAGGGCGTGGACTGTGGTGTGTGTGTGTATATATATATATAAGTCTCAGGGCCTGGACTGCGGTGCGTGTGTATATATATAAGTGTCAGGGCCTGGACTGTGGTGTGTGTGTGTATATATATAAGTCTCAGGGCCTGGACTGTGGTGTGTGTGTGTATATATATAAGTCTCAGGGCATGGACTGTGGTGTGTGTGTGTATATATATAAGTCTCAGGGCCTGGATGGTGGTGTGTGTGTGTATATATATATATAAGTCTCAGGGCCTGGACTGTGGTGTGTGTGTGTATATATATAAGTCTCAGGGTCTGGACTGTGGTGTGTGTGTGTATATATATAAGTCTCAGGGTCTGGACTGTGGTGTGTGTGTGTATATATAAAAGTCTCAGGGCATGGACTGTGGTGTGTGTGTATATATATAAGTCTCAGGGCCTGGACTGTGGTGTGTGTGTGTGTATATATATAAGTCTCAGGGCATGGACTGTGGTGTGTGTGTGTATATATATAAGTCTCAGGGCCTGGACTGTGGTGTGTGTGTGTGTATATATATAAGTCTCAGGGCATGGACTGTGGTGTGTGTGTGTATATATATAAGTATCAGGGCCTGGACTGTGGTGTGTGTGTGTATATATATAAGTCTCAGGGCCTGGACTGTGGTGTGTGTGTGTGTATATATATAAGTCTCAGGGCCTGGACTGTGGAGTGTGTGTGTGTATATATATAAGTCTCAGGGCCTGGACTGTAGTGTGTGTGTGTGTATATATATAAGTCTCAGGGCATGGACTGTGGTGTGTGTGTGTATATATATAAGTATCAGGGCCTGGACTGTGGTGTGTGTGTGTATATATATAAGTCTCAGGGCCTGGACTGTGGTGTGTGTGTGTGTATATATATAAGTCTCAGGGCCTGGACTGTGGTGTGTGTGTGTGTGTATATATATAAGTCTCAGGGACTGGACTGTGGTGTGTGTGTGTATATATATAAGTATCAGGGCCTGGACTGTGGTCTGTGTGTGTATATATATAAGTCTCAGGGTCTGGACTGTGGTGTGTGTGTGTGTATATATAAGTCTCAGGGCATGGTGTGTGGTGTGTGTGTCTATATATAAGTCTCAGGGCCTGGACTGTGGTGCGTGTGTATATATATAAGTCTCAGGGCCTGGACTGTGGTGTGTGTGTGTTTATATATATATAAGTATCAGGGCCTGGACTGTGGTGTGTGTGTGTGTATATATATAAGTCTCAGGGTCTGGACTGTGGTGTGTGTTTGTGTATATATATAAGTCTCAGGGTCTGGACTGTGGTGTGTGTGTATATATATATAAGTCTCAGGGCCTGGACTGTGGTGTGTGTGTGTATATATATAAGTCTCAGGGTCTGGACTGTGCTGTGTGTGTGTGTATATATATAAGTCTCAGGGTCTGGACTGTGGTGTCTGTGTGTATATATATAAGTCTCAGGGCCTGGACTGTGGTGTGTGTGTGTATATATATAAGTCTCAGGGCATGGACTGTTGTGTGTGTGTGTGTATATATATAAGTCTCAGGGCCTGGACTGTGGTGTGTGTGTGTATATATATATAAGTTTCAGGGCCTGGACTGTGGTGTGTGTGTGTATATATATATATAAGTCTCAGGGCCTGGACTGTGGTGCGTGTGTATATATATAAGTCTCAGGGCCTGGACTGTGGTGTGTGTGTGTATATATATAAGTCTCAGGGCCTGGACTGTGGTGTGTGTGTGTATATATATAAGTCTCAGGGCATGGACTGTGGTGTGTGTGTGTATATATATAAGTCTCAGGGCCTGGACTGTGGTGTGTGTGTGTATATATATATATAAGTCTCAGGGCCTGGACAGTGGTGCGTGTGTATATATATAAGTCTCAGGGCCTGGACTGTGGTGTGTGTGTGTATATATATAAGTCTCAGGGTCTGGACTGTGGTGTGTGTGTGTATATATATAAGTATCAGGGCATGGACTGTGGTGTGTGTGTGTATATATATAAGTCTCAGGGCATGGACTGTGGGGTGTGTGTGTATATATATATATAAGTCTCAGGGTCTGGACTGTGGTGTGTGTGTGTGTATATATATATAAGTCTCAGGGTCTGGACTGTGGTGTCTGTGTGTATATATATAAGTCTCAGGGTCTGGACTGTGGTGTCTGTGTGTATATATATAAGTCTCTGGGCCTGGACTGTGGTGTGTGTGTGTATATATATAAGTCTCAGGGCCTGGACTGTGGTGTGTGTGTGTATATATATAAGTCTCAGTGCCTGGACTGTGGTGTGTGTGTGTATATATATAAGTCTCAGGGTCTGGACTGTGGTGTGTGTGTGTGTATATATATAAGTCTCAGGGTCTGGACTGTGGTGTCTGTGTGTATATATATAAGTCTCAGGGTCTGGACTGTGTTGTCTGTGTGTATATATATAAGTCTCTGGGCCTGGACTGTGGTGTGTGTGTGTATATATATAAGTCTCAGGGCCTGGACTGTGGTGTATGTGTGTATATATATAAGTCTCAGGGCATGGACTGTGGTGTGTGTGTGTGTATATTTATAGGTCTCAGGGTCTGGACTGTGGTGTGTGTGTGTGTATATATATAAGTCACAGGGTCTGGACTGTGGTGTCTGTGTGTATATATATAAGTCTCAGGGCCTGGACTGTGGTGTGTGTGTGTGTATATATATAAGTCTCAGGGCCTGGACTGTGGTGTGTGTGTATATATATATAAGTCTCAGGGCCTGGACTGTGGTGTGTGTGTATATATATAAGTCTCAGAGCCTGGACTGTGGTGTGTGTGTGTATATATATAAGTCTCAGGGCCTGGACTGTGGTGTTTGTGTGTATATATATAAGTATCAGGGTCTGGACTGTGGTGTCTGTGTGTATATATATAAGTCTCTGGGCCTGGACTGTGGTGTGTGTGTGTATATATATAAGTCTCAGGGCCTGGACTGTGGTGTGTGTGTGTGTATATATATAAGTCTCAGGGCCTGGACTGTGGTGTGTGTGTATATATATAAGTCTCAGGGTCTGGACTGTGGTGTCTGTGTGTGTATATATATAAGTCTCAGGGTCTGGACTGTGGTGTGTGTGTGTATATATATATAAGTCTCAGGGTCTGGACTGTGGTGTGTGTGTGTATATATATAAGTCTCAGGGCATGGACTGTGGTGTGTGTGTGTGTATATATATAAGTCTCAGGGTCTGGACTGTGGTGTCTGTGTGTATATATATAAGTCTCAGGGCCTGGACTGTGGTGTGTGTGTGTGTATATATATAAGTCTCAGGGCATGGACTGTGGTGTGTGTGTGTGTATATATATAAGTCTCAGGGTCTGGACTGTGGTGTCTGTGTGTATATATATAAGTCTCAGGGCATGGACTGTGGTGTGTGTGTGTATGTATATAAGTCTCAGGGCCTGGACTGTGGTGTGTGTGTGTGTGTATATATAAGTCTCAGGGCCTGGACTGTGGTGTGTGTGTGTGTGTATATATAAGTCTCAGGGCCTGGACTGTGGTGTGTGTGTGTATATATATAAGTCTCAGGGCCTGGACTGTGGTGTGTGTATATATATATAAGTCTCATGGCATGGACTGTGGTGTGTGTGTGTATATATATAAGTCTCAGGGCATGGACTGTGGTGTGTGTGTATATATATAAGTCTCAGGGCATGGACTGTGGTGTGTGTGTGTATATATATAAGTCTCAGGGCCTGGACTGTGGTGTGTGTGTATATATATATAAGTCTCAGGGCCTGGACTGTGGTGTGTGTGTGTATATATATAAGTCTCAGGGCCTGGACTGTGGTGTGTGTGTATATATATATAAGTCTCAGGGCCTGGACTGTGGTGTGTGTGTATATATATATAAGTCTCAGGGCCTGGACTGTGGTGTGTGTGTGTATATATATAAGTCTCAGGGCATGGACTGTGGTGTGTGTGTGTGTATATATATAAGTCTCAGGGTCTGGACTGTGGTGTCTGTGTATATATATATAAGTCTCAGGGCCTGGACTGTGGTGTGTGTGTGTATATATATAAGTCTCAGGGCCTGGACTGTGGTGTGTGTGTATATATATATAAGTCTCAGGGCCTGGACTGTGGTGTGTGTGTGTATATATATAAGTCTCAGGGCCTGGACTGTGGTGTGTGTGTATATATATATAAGTCTCAGGGCCTGGACTGTGGTGTGTGTGTGTGTATATATATGAGTCTCAGGGCATGGACTGTGGTGTGTGTGTGTATATATATAAGTCTCAGGGCCTGGACTGTGGTGTGTGTGTGTGTATATATATAAGTCTCAGGGCCTGGACTGTGGTGTGTGTGTGTATATATATAAGTCTCAGGGTCTGGACTGTGGTGTCTGTGTGTATATATATAAGTCTCAGGGCATGGACTGTGGTGAGTGTGTGTGTATATATATAAGTCTCAGGGCCTGGACTGTGGTGTGTATGTGTGTATATATATAAGTCTCAGGGTCTGGACTGTGGTGTGTGTGTGTATATATATAAGTCTCAGGGTCTGGACTGTGGTGTGTGTGTGTATATATATAAGTCTCAGGGCCTGGACTGTGGTGTGTGTGTGTGTATATATATAAGTCTCAGGGCATGGACTGTGGTGAGTGTGTGTATATATATATAAGTCTCAGGGCCTGGACTGTGGTGTGTGTGTGTATATATATAAGTCTCAGGGTCTGGACTGTGGTGTGTGTGTATATATATATATAAGTCTCAGGGCCTGGACTGTGGTGTGTGTGTGTGTATATATATAAGTCTCAGGGCATGGACTGTGGTGAGTGTGTGTGTATATATATAAGTCTCAGGGCCTGGACTGTGGTGTGTGTGTGTGGATATATATAAGTCTCAGTGCCTGGACTGTGGTGTGTGTATATATATATAAGTCTCAGGGTCTGGACTGTGGTGTGTGTGTATATATATATATAAGTCTCAGGGCCTGGACTGTGGTGTGTGTGTGTGTATATATATAAGTCTCAGGGCATGGACTGTGGTGAGTGTGTGTGTATATATAAGTCTCAGGGCCTGGACTGTGGTGTGTGTGTGTGTATATATATAAGTCTCAGGGCATGGACTGTGGTGAGTGTGTGTGTATATATAAGTCTCAGGGCATGGACTGTGGTGAGTGTGTGTGTATATATATAAGTCTCAGGGCCTGGACTGTGGTGTGTGTGTATATATATAAGTTTCAGGGCCTGGACTGTGGTGTGTGTGTGGATATATATAAGTCTCAGGGCATGGACTGTGGTGAGTGTGTGTGTATATATATAAGTCTCAGGGCGTGGACTGTGGTGTGTGTGTATATATATATAAGTATCAGGGTCTGGACTGTGGTGTGTGTGTATATATATAAGTCTCAGGGCATGGACTGTGGTGAGTGTGTGTGTATATATATAAGTCTCAGGGCCTGGACTGTGGTGTGTGTGTGTGGATATATATAAGTCTCAGGGCCTGGACTGTGGTGTGTGTGTATATATATAAGTCTCAGGGCCTGGACTGTGGTGTGTGTGTATATATATATAAGTCTCAGGGCCTGGACTGTGGTGTGTGTATATATATATAAGTCTCAGGGCCTGGACTGTGGTGTGTGTGTGTATATATATAAGTCTCAGTGCCTGGACTGTGGTGTGTGTATATATATATAAGTCTCAGGGCCTGGACTGTGGTGTGTGTGTATATATATATAAGTCTCAGGGCATGGACTGTGGTGAGTGTGTGTGTATATATATAAGTCTCAGGGCCTGGACTGTGGTGTGTGTGTGTGTATATATATAAGTCTCAGTGCCTGGACTGTGGTGTGTGTATATATATATAAGTCTCAGGGCCTGGACTGTGGTGTGTGTGTATATATATATAAGTCTCAGGGCATGGACTGTGGTGAGTGTGTATATATATAAGTCTCAGGGCCTGGACTGTGGTGTGTGTGTGTATATAAAGAAGTCTCAGGGCCTGGACTGTGGTGTGTGTGTATATATATAAGTCTCAGGGTCTGGACCGTGGTGTGTGTGTGTGTATATATATAAGTCTCAGGGTCTGGACTGTGGTGTGTGTATATATATATATAAGTCTCAGGGCCTGGACTGTGGTGTGTGTGTATATATATATAAGTCTCAGGGCATGGACTGTGGTGAGTGTGTATATATATAAGTCTCAGGGCCTGGACTGTGGTGTGTGTGTGGATATATATAAGTCTCAGGGCCTGGACTGTGGTGTGTGTATATATATATAAGTCTCAGGGCCTGGACTGTGGTGTGTGTATATATATATATAAGTCTCAGTGCCTGGACTGTGGTGTGTGTATATATATATAAGTCTCAGTGCCTGGACTGTGGTGTGTGTATATATATATAAGTCTCAGGGCCTGGACTGTGGTGTGTGTATATATATATAAGTCTCAGTGCCTGGACTGTGGTGTGTGTGTATATCTTTATAAGTCTCAGGGCATGGACTGTGGTGAGTGTGTGTATATATATATAAGTCTCAGGGCCTGGACTGGGGTGTGTGTGTGTATATATATAAGTCTCAGGGCATGGACTGTGGTGTGTGTGTATATATATAAGTCTCAGGGCCTGGACTGTGGTGTGTGTGTATATATATATAAGTCTCAGGGCATGGACTGTGGTGAGTGTGTGTATATATATATAAGTCTCAGGGCCTGGACTGTGGTGTGTGTGTATATATATATAAGTCTCAGGGCCTGGACTGTGGTGTGTGTATATATATATATAAGTCTCAGGGTCTGGACTGTGGTGTGTGTGTGTATATATATATAAGTCTCAGGGCATGGACTGTGGTGAGTGTGTGTGTATATAAATAAGTCTCAGGGCATGGACTGTGGTGTGTGTATATATATATAAGTCTCAGGGCCTGGACTGTGGTGTGTGTGTGTGTGTATATATATAAGTCTCAGGGTCTGGACTGTGGTGTCTGTGTGTATATATATAAGTCTCAGGGCCTGGTCTGTGGTGTGTGTGTGTATATATATAAGTCTCAGGGTCTGGACTGTGGTGTGTGTGTGTGTATATATATAAGTCTCAGGGCCTGGACTGTGGTGTGTGTGTGTATATATATAAAGTCTCAGGGCCTGGACTGTGGTGTGTGTGTATATATATATAAGTCTCAGGGCCTGGACTGTGGTGTGTGTGTATATATATATAAGTCTCAGGGCCTGGAATGTGGTGTGTGTGTGTATATATATATAAGTCTCAGGGCCTGGACTGTGGTGTTTGTGAGTGTATATATAAGTCACAGGGTCTGGACTGTGGTGTGTGTGTGTATATATATATAAGTCTCAGGGCCTGGACTGTGGTGTGTGTGTGTGTATATATAAGTCTCAGGGCCTGGACTGTGGTGTGTGTGTATATATATATAAGTCTCAGGGCCTGGACTGTGGTGTGTGTGTATATATACAAGTCTCAGGGCATGGACTGTGGTGTGTGTGTGTGTAAAGATATAAGTCTCTGGGCCTGGACTGTGGTGTGTGTGTGTATATATATAAGTCTCAGGGCATGGACTGTGGTGAGTGTGTGTGTATATATATAAGTCTCACGGCCTGGACTGTGGTGTGTGTGTGTATATATATAAGTCTCATGGCCTGGAATGTGGTGTGTGTGTATATATATAAGTCTCAGGGTCTGGACTGTGGTGTGTGTGTGTATATATATAAGTCACAGGGCCTGGACTGTGGTGTGTGTGTGTGTATATATATAAGTCTCAGGGCATGGACTGTGCTGTTATGTGTATATATATATAAGTCTCAGGGCATGGACTGTGGTGTGTGTGTGTATATATATATAAGTCACAGGGCCTGGACTGTGGTGTGTGTGTGTGTATATATATAAGTCGCAGGGCATGGACTGTGCTGTTATGTGTATATATATATAAGTCTCAGGGCATGGACTGTGGTGTGTGTGTGTATATATATATAAGTCTCATGGCCTGGACTGTGGTGTGTGTGTGTGTATATATATAAGTCTCAGGGCCTGGACTGTGGTGTGTGTGTGTATATATATATAAGTCTGAGGGCCTGGACTGTGGTGTGTGTGTGTATATATATAAGTCTGAGGGCCTGGACTGTGCTGTGTGTGTATATATATATAAGTCTCAGGGCATGGACTGTGGTGTGTGTGTGTATATATATAAGTCTCAGGGCCTGGACTGTGGTGAGTGTGTGTGTATATATATAAGTCTCAGGGCCTGGACTGTGGTGTGTGTGTGTGTATATATATATAAGTCTCAGGGCCTGGACTGTGGTGTGTGTGTGTATATATATATAAGTCTGAGGGCCTGGACTGTGGTGTGTGTGTGTATATATATAAGTCTCAGGGCATGGACTGTGGTGTGTGTGTGTGTATATATATATATAAGTCTCAGGGCCTGGACTGTGGTGTGCGTGTGTATATATATATAAGTCTCAGGGCCTGGACTGTGGTGTGTGTGTGTATATATATAAGTCTCAGGGTCTGGACTGTGGTGTGTGTGTGTATAGATATAAGTCTCAGGGCCTGGACTGTGGTGTGTGTGTGTGTATATATATATAAGTATCAGGGCCTGGACTGTGGTGTGTGTGTATATATAAGTCTCAGGGCCTGGACTGTGGTGTGTGTGTGTATATATATAAGTCTCAGGGCCTGGACTGTGGTGTGTGTGTGTATATATATAAGTCTCAGGGCATGGACTGTGGTGTGTGTGTATATATATAAGTCTCAGGGTCTGGACTGTGGTGTGTGTGTGTATATATATAAGTCTCAGGGTCTGGACTGTGGTGTGTGTGTGTATATATATAAGTCTCAGGGTCTGGACTGTGGTGTGTGTGTGTATATATATATAAGTCTCAGGGCCTGGACTGTGGTGTGTGTGTGTGTATATATATAAGTCTCCGGGTCTGGACAGTGGTGTGTGTGTGTATATATATAAGTCTCAGGGTCTGGACTGTGGTGTGTGTGTGTATATATATATAAGTCTCAGGGTCTGGACTGGGGTGTGTGTGTGTATATATATATGTCTCAGGGTCTGGACAGTGGTGTGTGTGTGTATATATATAAGTCTCAGGGCATGGACTGTGGTGTGTGTGTGTGTATATATATAAGTCTCAGGGCCTGGACTGTGGTGTGTGTGTATATATATAAGTCTCAGGGCCTGGACTGTGGTGTGTGTGTGTATATATATAAGTCTCAGGACCTGGACTGTGGTGTGTGTGTGTATATATATAAGTCTCAGGGCCTGGACTGTGGTGTGTGTGTATATATATATAAGTCTCAGGGTCTGGACTGTGGTGTGTGTGTGTATATATATAAGTCTCAGGGTCTGGACTGTGGTGTGTGTGTGTATATATATAAGTCTCTGGGCCTGGACTGTGGTGTGTGTGTGTGTATATATATAAGTATCAGGGTCTGGACTGTGGTGTGTGTGTGTATATATATAAGTCTCTGGGCCTGGACTGTGGTGTGTGTGTGTATATATATATAAGTCTCTGGGCCTGGACTGTGGTGTGTGTGTGTGTATATATATATAAGTATCAGGGCCTGGACTGTGGTGTGTGTGTGTGTGTATATATATAAGTCTCAGGGCCTGGACTGTGGTGTGTGTTTGTGTGTATATATATATAAGTCTCAGGGCATGGACTGTGGTGAGTGTGTGTATATATATATAAGTCTCAGGGCCTGGACTGTGGTGTGTGTGTGTGTGTATATATATAAGTCTCAGGGTCTGGACTGTGGTGTCTGTGTGTATATATATAAGTCTCAGGGCCTGGACTGTGGTGTGTGTGTGTATATATATAAGTCTCAGGGTCTGGACTGTGGTGTGTTTGTGTGTATATATAAGTCTCAGGGTCTGGACTGTGGTGTTTGTGTATATATATAAGTCTCAGGGCATGGACTGTGGTGTGTGTGTATATATATATAAGTCTCAGGGCCTGGACTGTGGTGTGTGTGTATATATATATAAGTCTCAGGGTCTGGACTGTGGTGTGTGTATGTATATATATTAGTCTCAGGGTCTGGACTGTGGTGTGTGTGTGTATATATATAAGTCTCAGGGCCTGGACTGTGGTGTGTGTGTGTGTATATATATAAGTCTCAGGGCATGGACTGTGGTGTGTGTGTGTGTATATATATAAGTCTCAGGGCCTGGACTGTGGTGTGTGTGTGTATATATATAAAGTCTCAGGGCCTGGACTGTGGTGTGTGTGTGTGTATATATATAAGTCTCAGTGCCTGGACTGTGGTGTGTGTGTATATATATATAAGTCTCAGGGCCTGGACTGTGGTGTGTGTGTGTGTATATATATAAGTCTCAGGGCATGGACTGTGGTGTGTGTGTGTGTATATATATAAGTCTCAGGGCCTGGACTGTGGTGTGTGTGTGTATATATATAAAGTCTCAGGGCCTGGACTGTGGTGTGTGTGTGTGTATATATATAAGTCTCAGGGCCTGGACTGTGGTGTGTGTGTATATATATATAAGTCTCAGGGCCTGGACTGTGGTGTGTGTGTATATATATATAAGTCTCAGGGCCTGGACTGTGGTGTGTGTGTGTATATATATATAAGTCTCAGGGCCTGGACTGTGGTGTTTGTGTGTGTATATATAAGTCTCAGGGTCTGGACTGTGGTGTGTGTGTGTATATATATATAAGTCTCAGGGCCTGGACTGTGGTGTGTGTGTGTGTATATATAAGTCTCAGGGCCTGGACTGTGGTGTGTGTGTATATATATATAAGTCTCAGGGCCTGGACTGTGGTGTGTGTGTATATATACAAGTCTCAGGGCATGGACTGTGGTGTGTGTGTGTGTAAAGATATAAGTCTCTGGGCCTGGACTGTGGTGTGTGTGTGTATATATATAAGTCTCAGGGCATGGACTGTGGTGTGTGTGTGTGTATATATATAAGTCTCAGGGCCTGGAATGTGGTGTGTGTGTATATATATATAAGTCTCAGGGTCTGGACTGTGGTGTGTGTGTGTATATATATAAGTCTCAGGGCCTGGACTGTGGTGTGTGTGTGTGTATATATATAAGTCTCAGGGCATGGACTGTGCTGTGTGTGTATATATATATAAGTCTCAGGGCATGGACTGTGGTGTGTGTGTGTGTATATATATAAGTCTCAGGGCATGGACTGTGCTGTGTGTGTATATATATATAAGTCTCTGGGCCTGGACTGTGGTGTGTGTGTGTATATATATAAGTCTCATGGCCTGGACTGTGGTGTGTGTGTGTGTATATATATAAGTCTCAGGGCCTGGACTGTGGTGTGTGTGTGTATATATATATATATAAGTCTGAGGGCCTGGACTGTGGTGTGTGTGTGGATATATATATAAGTCTCAGGGCCTGGACTGTGGTGTGTGTGTGTATATATATAAGTCTCATGGCCTGGACTGTGGTGTGTGTGTGTGTATATATATAAGTCTCAGGGCCTGGACTGTGGTGTGTGTGTGTATATATATATATAAGTCTCAGGGCCTGGACTGTGGTGTGTGTGTGTATATATATAAGTCTCATGGCCTGGACTGTGGTGTGTGTGTGTGTATATATATAAGTCTCAGGGCCTGGACTGTGGTGTGTGTGTGTATATATATATATAAGTCTGAGGGCCTGGACTGTGGTGTGTGTGTGGATATATATATAAGTCTCAGGGCATGGACTGTGGTGTGTGTGTGTGTATATATATATATAAGTCTCAGGGCCTGGACTGTGGTGTGTGTGTGTATATATATAAGTCTCAGGGTCTGGACTGTGGTGTGTGTGTGTATGGATATAAGTCTCAGGGCCTGGACTGTGGTGTGTGTGTGTGTATATATATATAAGTATCAGGGCCTGGACTGTGGTGTGTGTGTATATATAAGTCTCAGGGCCTGGACTGTGGTGTCTGTGTGTATATATATAAGTCTCAGGGCCTGGACTGTGGTGTGTGTGTGTATATATATAAGTCTCAGGGCATGGACTGTGGTGTGTGTGTGTATATATATATATAAGTCTCAGGGCCTGGACTGTGGTGTGTGTGTGTATATATATATAAGTCTCAGGGCCTGGACTGTGGTGTGTGTGTGTGTATATATAAGTCTCAGGGTCTGGACTGTGGTGTGTGTGTGTATAGATATAAGTCTCAGGGCCTGGACTGTGGTGTGTGTGTGTATATATATATAAGTCTCAGGGCCTGGACTGTGGTGTGTGTGTGTATATATATATAAGTCTCAGGGCCTGGACTGTGGTGTGTGTGTGTATATATATAAGTCTCAGGGCATGGACTGTGGTGTGTGTGTGTATATATATAAGTCTCAGGGCATGGACTGTGGTGTGTGTGTGTATATATATAAGTCTCAGGGTCTGGACTGTGGTGTGTGTGTGTATATATATAAGTCTCAGGGCCTGGACTGTGGTGTGTGTGTGTATATATATAAGTCTCAGGGCCTGGACTGTGGTGTGTGTGTATATATATATAAGTCTCAGGGCCTGGACTGTGGTGTGTGTGTAGATATATATAAGTCTCAGGGTCTGGACTGTGGTGTGTGTGTGTATATATATAAGTCTCAGGGTCTGGACTGTGGTGTGTGTGTGTATATATATAAGTCTCAGGGCATGGACTGTGGTGTGTGTGTGTATATATATAAGTCTCAGGGTCTGGACTGTGGTGTGTGTGTGTATATATATAAGTCTCAGGGCCTGGACTGTGGTGTGTGTGTATATATATATAAGTCTCAGGGTCTGGACTGTGGTGTGTGTGTGTATATATATAAGTCTCATGGCCTGGACTGTGGTGTGTGTGTATATATATATAAGTCTCAGGGCCTGGACTGTGGTGTGTGTGTATATATATATAAGTCTCAGGGTCTGGACTGTGGTGTGTGTGTGTATATATATATAAGTCTCAGGGCCTGGACTGTGGTGTGTGTGTGTATATATATAAGTCTCAGGGCCTGGACTGTGGTGTGTGTGTGTATATATATAAGTCTCAGTGCCTGGACTGTGGTGTGTGTGTGTATATATATAAGTCTCAGGGCCTGGACTGTGGTGTGTGTGTGTATATATATAAGTCTCAGGGCATGGACTGTGGTGTGTGTGTGTATATATATAAGTCTCAGGGCCTGGACTGTGGTGTCTGTGTGTATATATATAAGTCTCAGGGCCTGGACTGTGGTGTGTGTGTGTATATATATAAGTCTCAGGGCATGGACTGTGGTGTGTGTGTGTATATATATATAAGTCTCAGGGCCTGGACTGTGGTGTGTGTGTGTATATATATATAAGTCTCAGGGCCTGGACTGTGGTGTGTGTGTGTATATATATAAGTCTCAGGGTCTGGACTGTGGTGTGTGTGTGTATATATATATAAGTCTCAGGGCCTGGACTGTGGTGTGTGTGTGTGTATATATATAAGTCTCAGGGCCTGGACTGTGGTGTGTGTGTGTATATATATAAGTCTCAGGGCATGGACTGTGGTGTGTGTGTATATATATAAGTCTCAGGGTCTGGACTGTGGTGTGTGTGTGTATATATATAAGTCTCAGGGTCTGGACTGTGGTGTGTGTGTGTATATATATAAGTCTCAGGGTCTGGACTGTGGTGTGTGTGTGTATATATATATAAGTCTCAGGGCCTGGACTGTGGTGTGTGTGTGTATATATATAAGTCTCAGGGTCTGGACTGTGGTGTGTGTGTGTATATATATATAAGTCTCGGGGTCTGGACTGGGGTGTGTGTGTGTATATATATATAAGTCTCAGGGTCTGGACTGGGGTGTGTGTCTGTATATATATAAGTCTCAGGGCATGGACTGTGGTTTGTGTGTATATATATAAGTCTCAGGGCCTGGACTGTGGTGTGTGTGTGTGTATATATATAAGTCTCAGGGACTGGACTGTGGTGTGTGTGTATATATATAAGTCTCAGGGCCTGGACTGTGGTGTGTGTGTATATATATATAAGTCTCAGTGCCTGGACTGTGGTGTGTGTGTGTGTATATATATAAGTCTCGGGGCCTGGACTGTGGTGTGTGTGTGTATATATATAAGTCTCAGGGTCTGGACTGTGGTGTCTGTGTGTATATATATAAGTATCAGGGCCTGGACTGGGGTGAGTGTGTGTGTATATATATAAGTCTCAGGGTCTGGACTGTGGTGTCTGTGTGTATATATATAAGTCTCAGTGCCTGGACTGTGGTGTGTGTGTGTGTATATATATAAGTCTCGGGGCCTGGACTGTGGTGTGTGTGTGTATATATATAAGTCTCAGGGCCTGGACTGTGGTGTGTGTGTATATATATATAAGTCTCTGGGCCTGGACTGTGGTGTGTGTGTGTATATATATAAGTCTCAGGGCCTGGACTGTGGTGTGTGTGTGTATATATATAAGTCACAGGGTCTGGACTGTGGTGTGTGTGTGTATATATATAAGTCTCAGGGCCTGGACTGTGGTGTGTGTGTGTATATATATAAGTCTCAGGGCATGGACTGTGGTGTGTGTGTGTATATATATAAGTATCAGGGCCTGGACTGTGGTGTCTGTGTGTATATATATAAGTATCAGGGCCTGGACTGTGGTGAGTGTGTGTATATATATAAGTCTCAGGGCCTGGACTGTGGTGTGTGTGTGTGTATATATATATATAAGTCTCAGGGCCTGGACTGTGGTGTCTGTGTGTATATATATAAGTCTCAGGGTCTGGACTGTGGTGAGTGTGTATATATATATAAGTCTCAGGGCCTGGACTGTGGTGTGTGTGTGTATATATATATAAGTCTCAGGGCCTGGACAGTGGTGTGTGTGTATATATATAAGTCTCAGGGCCTGGACTGTGGTGTGTGTGTGTGTATATATATATATAAGTCTCAGGGCCTGGACTGTGGTGTCTGTGTGTATATATATAAGTCTCAGGGTCTGGACTGTGGTGAGTGTGTGTATATATATAAGTCTCAGGGCCTGGACTGTGGTGTGTGTGTGTATATATATATAAGTCTCAGGGCCTGGACAGTGGTGTGTGTGTATATATATAAGTCTCAGGGCCTGGACTGTGGTGAGTGTGTGTATATATATAAGTCTCAGGGCCTGGACTGTGGTGAGTGTGTGTATATATATAAGTCTCAGGGCCTGGACAGTGGTGTGTGTGTATATATATAAGTCTCAGGGCCTGGACTGTGATGAGTGTGTGTATATATATAATTCTCAGGGCCTGGACAGTGGTGTGTGTGTGTATATATATAAGTCTCAGGGCCTGGACTGTGGTGTGTGTGTGTATATATATATATAAGTCTCAGGGCATGGACTGTGGTGTGTGTGTGTATATATATATAAGTCTCAGGGCCTGGACAGTGGTGTGTGTGTGTATATATATAAGTCTCAGGGCCTGGACTGTGGTGAGTGTGTGTATATATAAGTCTCAGGGCCTGGACTGTGGTGTGTGTGTGTGTATATATATAAGTCTCAGGGACTGGACAGTGGTGTGTGTGTATATATATATAAGTCTCAGGGCATGGACTGTGCTGTGTGTGTATATATATATAAGTCTCAGGGCCTGGACTGTGGTGTGTGTGTGTATATATATATAAGTCTCAGGGCCTGGACTCTGGTGTTTGTGTGTGTATATATAAGTCTCAGGGTCTGGACTGTGGTGTGTGTGTGTATATATATATAAGTCTCAGGGCCTGGACTGTGGTGTGTGTGTGTGTATATATATAAGTCTCAGGGCCTGGACTGTGGTGTGTGTGTGTATATATATAAGTCTCAGGGCATGGACTGTGGTGAGTGTGTGTATATATATAAGTCTCAGGGCCTGGACTGTGGTGTGTGTGTGTATATATATAAGTCTCAGGGCCTGGACTGTGGTGTGTGTGTGTATATATATAAGTCTCAGGGCCTGTACTGTGGTGAGTGTGTGTATATATATAAGTCTCAGGGCCTGGACTGTGGTGTGTGTGTGTGTATATATATAAGTCTCAGGGCCTGGACTGTGGTGTGTGTGTATATATATAAGTCTCAGGGCCTGGACAGTGGTGTGTGTGTATATATATAAGTCTCAGGGCCTGGACTGTGGTGAGTGTGTGTATATATATAAGTCTCAGGGTCTGGACTGTGGTGTCTGTGTGTATATATATAAGTCTCAGGGCCTGTACTGTGGTGAGTGTGTGTATATATATAAGTCTCAGGGCCTGGACTGTGGTGTGTGTGTGTATATACATATAAGTCTCAGGGCCTGGACTGTGGTGTGTGTGTGTGTATATATATAAGTCTCAGGGCCTGGACTGTGGTGTGTGTGTGTGTATATATATAAGTCTCAGGGTCTGGACTGTGGTGTGTGTGTGTATATATATAAGTCTCAGGGCCTGGACTGTGGTGTGTGTGTGTATATATATAAGTCTCTGGGTCTGGACTGTGGTGTGTGTGTATATATATATAAGTCTCAGGGCCTGGACTGTGGTGTGTGTGTGTATATATATAAGTCTCAGGGTCTGGACTGTGGTGTGTGTGTGTATATATATAAGTCTCAGGGCCTGGACTGTGGTGTGTGTGTGTATATATATAAAGTCTCAGGGCCTGGACTGTGGTGTGTGTGTGTGTATATATATAAGTCTCAGGGCCTGGACTGTGTGGTGTGTGTGTATATATATATAAGTCTCAGGGCCTGGACTGTCGGTGTGTGTGTGTGTATATATATATAAGTCTCAGGGCCTGGACTGTGGTGTGTGTGTGTATATATATATAAGTCTCAGGGTCTGGACTGTGGTGTTGTGTGTGTATATATATATAAGTCTCAGGGCCTGGACTGTGGTGTGTGTGTGTGTGTATATATAAGTCTCAGGGCCTGGACTGTGGTGTGTGTGTATATATATATAAGTCTCAGGGCCTGGACTGTGGTGTGTGTGTATATATATATAAGACTCAGGGCATGGACTGTGGTGTGTGTGTGTGTGTATATATATAAGTCTCTGGGCCTGGACTGTGGTGTGTGTGTGTATATATATAAGTCTCAGGGCATGGACTGTGGTGTGTGTGTGTGTATATATATAAGTCTCAGTGCCTGGAATGTGGTGTTGTGTGTATATATATAGTCTCAGGGTCTGGACTGTGGTGTGTGTGTATATATATATAAGTCTCAGGGCCTGGACTGTGGTGTGTGTGTATATATATAAGTCTCAGGGCCTGGACTGTGGTGTGTGTGTATATATATGTAAGTCTCAGGGCCTGGACTGTGGTGTGTGTGTGTGTATATATATAAGTCTCAGGGCCTGGACTGTGGTGTGTGTGTGTATATATATAAGTCTCAGGGCCTGGACTGTGGTGTGTGTGTGTGTATATATATAAGTCTCAGGGCATGGACTGTGCTGTGTGTGTATATATATATAAGTCTCAGGGCATGGACTGTGGTGTGTGTGTGTATATATATTATAAGTCTCATGGCCTGGACTGTGGTGTGTGTGTGTGTATATATATAAGTCTCAGGGCCTGGACTGTGATGTGTGTGTGTATATGTATATAAGTCCTGAGGGCCTGGACTGTGGTGTGTGTGTGTATATATATAAGTCTCAGGGCCTGGACTGTGGTGTGTGTGTGTATATATATAAGTCTCAGGGCATGGACTGTGGTGTGTGTGTGTGTATATATATATATAAGTCTCAGGGCCTGGACTGTGGTGTGTGTGTGTATATATATATAAGTCTCAGGGCCTGGACTGTGGTGTGTGTGTGTATATATATAAGTCTCAGGGTCTGGACTGTGGTGTGTGTGTGTATAGATATAAGTCTCAGGGCCTGGACTGTGGTGTGTGTGTATATATAAGGTCTCAGGGCCTGGACTGTGGTGTCTGTGTGTATATATATAAGTCTCAGGGCCTGGACTGTGGTGTGTGTGTTATATATAAGTCTCAGGGCCTGGACTGTGGTGTCTGTGTGTATATATATAAGTCTCAGGGCCTGGACTGTGGTGTGTGTGTGTCTATATATAAGTCTCAGGGCAATGGACTGTGGTGTGTGTGTGTATATATATATAAGTCTCAGGGCCTGGACTGTGGTGGTGTGTGTGTATATATATATAAGTCTCAGGGCCTGGACTGTGGTGTGTGTGTGTGTATATATAATTCTCAGGGTCTGGACTGTTGTGTGTGTGTGTATAGATATAAGTCTCAGGGCCTGGACTGTGGTGTGTGTGTGTATATATATATAAGTCTCAGGGCCTGGACTGTGGTGTGTGTGTGTGTATATATATATAAGTCTCAGGGCCTGGACTGTGGTGTGTGTGTGTATATATATAAGTCTCAGGGTCTGGACTGTGGTGTGTGTGTGTATATATATATAAGTCTCTGGGCCTGGACTGTTGTGTGTGTGTGTATATATATAAGTCTCAGGGCCTGGACTGTGGTGTGTGTGTGTATATATATATAAGTCTCAGTGCCTGGACTGTGGTGTCTGTGTGTATATATATAAGTCTCAGGGCCTGGACTGTGGTGTGTGTGTGTATATATATAAGTCTCAGGGTCTGGACTGTGGTGTGTGTGTGTATATATATATAAGTCTCAGGGCCTGGACTGTGGTGTGTGTGTGTATATATATAAAGTCTCAGGGCCTGGACTGTGTGGTGTGTGTAATATATATATATAAGTCTCAGGGCCTGGACTGTGGTGTGTGTGTGTATATATATAAGTCTCAGGGTCTGGACTGTGGTGTGTGTGTATATATATAAGTCTCAGGGTCATGGACTGTGGTGTGTGTGTGTATATATATAAGTCTCAGGGCCTGGACTGTGGTGTGTGTGTGTATATATATAAGTCTCAGGGCATGGACTGTGGTGTGTGTGTGTATATATATAAGTCTCAGGGCCTGGACTGTGGTGTGTGTGTGTATATATATAAGTCTCAGGGCCTGGACTGTGGTGTGTGTGTGTATATATATAAGTCTCAGGGCATGGACTGTGGTGTGTGTGTGTATATATATATAAGTCTCAGTGGCCTGGACTGTGGTGTGTGTGTGTATATATATATAAGTCTCAGGGGCCTGGACTGTGGTGTGTGTGTGTAATATATAAGTCTCAGGGTCTGGACTGTGGTGTGTGTGTGTATATATATATAAGTCTCAGGGCCTGGACTGTGGTGTGTGTGTGTATATATATAAGTCTCAGGTCCTGGACTGTGGTGTGTGTGTGTATATATATAAAGTCTCAGGGTCTGGACTGTGGTGTGTGTGTGTATATATATATAAGTCTCAGGGCCCTTGGACTGTGGTGTGTGTGTATATATATATAAGTCTCAGGGTCTGGACTGTGGTGTGTGTGTGTATATATATAAGTCTCAGGGTCTGGACTGTGGTGTGTGTGTGTATATATATAAGTCTCAGGGTTATGGACTGTGGTGTGTGTGTGTATAATATATATATAGTCTCAGGGCCTGGACTGTGATGTGTGTGTGTATATATATAAGTCTCAGGGTCCTGGACTGTGTGTGTGTGTGTGTATATATATAAGTCTCAGGGTCTGGACTGGGGTGTGTGTGTGTATATATATAAGTCTCAGGGCATGGACTGTGGTGTGTGTGTATATATATAAGTCTCAGGGCCTGGACTGTGGTGTGTGTGTGTATAGATATAAGTCTCAGGGTCTGGACTGTGGTGTCTGTGTGTATATATATAAGTCTCAGTGCCTGGGACTGTGGTGTGTGTGTGTATATATATAAGTCTCAGGGCCTGGACTGTGGTGTGTGTGTGTGTATATATATAAGTCTCAGGGTCTGGACTGTGGTGTCTGTGTGTATATATATAAGTCTCAGTGCCTGGACTGTGGTGTGTGTGTGTATATATATAAGTCTCAGGGCCTGGACTGTGGTGTGTGTGTATATATATATATAAGTCTCAGGGCCTGGACTGTGGTGTGTGTGTATATATATAAGTCTCTGGGCCTGGACAGTGGTGTGTGTGTGTGTATAGATATAAGTATCAGGGTCTGGACTGTGGTGTCTGTGTGTATATATATAAGTCTCAGTGCCTGGACTGTGGTGTGTGTGTGTATATATATAAGTCTCAGGGCCTGGACTGTGGTGTGTGTGTATATATATATATAAGTCTCAGGGCCTGGACTGTGGTGTGTGTGTGTATATATATAAGTCTCTGGGCCTGGACTGTGGTGTGTGTGTGTGTGTTATATATAAGTCTCAGGGCCTGGACTGTGGTGTGTGTGTGTATATATATAAGTCTCAGGGCCTGGACTGTGGTGTGTGTGTATATATATATATAAGTCTCTGGGCCTGGACTGTGGTGTGTGTGTGTATATATATAAGTCTCAGGGCCTGGACTGTGGTGTGTGTGTGTATATATATAAGTCACAGGGTCTGGACTGTGGTGTGTGTGTGTATATATATAAGTCTCAGGGCCTGGACTGTGGTGTGTGTGTGTATATATATAAGTCTCAGGGCATTGGACTGTGGTGTGTGTGTGTATATATATAAGTATCAGGGCCTGGACTGTGGTGTCTGTGTGTATATATATAAGTATCAGGGCCTGGACTGTGGTGAGTGTGTGTATATATATAAGTCTCAGGGCCTGGACTGTGGTGAGTGTGTGTATATATATAAGTCTCAGGGCCTGGACTGTGGTGAGTGTGTGTATATATATAAGTCCTCAGGGCCTGGACAGTGGTGAGTGTGTGTGATGTATAATATAAGTCTCAGGGCCTGGACTGTGTGTGTGTGTGTGTATATATATATAAGTCTCAGGGCTGGACTGTGGTGTGTGTGTGTGTATATATAATTCTCAGGGTCTGGACTGTTGTGTGTGAGTGTGTATAGATATAAGTCTCAGGGCCTGGACTGTGGTGTGTGTGTGTTATATATATAAGTCTCAGGGCCTGGACTGTGGTGTGTGTGTGTATATTATATATAAGTCTCAGGGCCTGGACTGTGGTGTGTGTGTGTATATATATAAGTCTCTCAGGGTACTGGACTGTGGTGTGTGTGTGTATATATATATAAGTCTCAGGGCTGGACTGTGGTGTGTGTGTGTAGATATATATAAGTCTCAGGGCCTGGACTGTGGTGTGTGTGTGTATATATATAAGTCTCAGGCCTGACTGTGGTGTGTGTGTGTATATATATAAGTCTCAGGGCCTGGACTGTGGTGTTGGTGTGTGTATATATATAAGTCTCAGGGCACTGGACTGTGGTGTGTGTGTGTATATATATAAAGTCTCAGGGCTGGACTGTGGTGTGTGTGTGATTATATATATAAGTCTCAGGGCCTGGACTGTGGTGTGTGTGTGTATATATATAAGTCTCAGGGCCTTGGACTGTGGGTGTGGTGTGTGTATATATATAAGTCTCAGGGTCTGGACTGTGTGTGTGTGTGTTAATATATATAAGTTCTCAGGGCCTGGACTGTGGTGGTGTGTGTATATATATAAGTCTCAGGTCGGACTGTGGTGTGTGTGTGTATATATATTAAGTCTCAGGGTCCTGGACTGTGGTGTGTGTGTGTATATATATAAGTCTCAGGGCTGGACTTGTGGTTGTGTGTGTGTGTATATATATAAGTTCAGGTCTGGACTGTGGTGTGTGTGTGTATATATATAAGTCTCAGGGCCTGGACTGTGGTGTGTGTGTGTTATATATTAAGTCTCAGGGTCTGGACTGTGGTGTGTGTGTGTATATATATTAAGGTCTCAGGGTCTGGACTGTGGTGTGTGTGTGTATATACTATAAGTCTCAGGGTCTGGACTGTGGTGTGTGTGTGTATATATATATAAGGTCTCAGGGCCTGGACTGTGATGTGTGATGTGTATATAATATAAGTCTCAGGGTCTGGACTCAGTGGTGTAGTGTGTGTTGTATATATAAAGTCTCAGGTCTGA